>NW_027143038.1:0-92171 GCF_026170545.1 Melanerpes formicivorus | reverse complement strand
AAAATGAGCCTTAGAATTCTTCCCTACCTTATTCCTGTGCTGAGATACAGGCTGCTCCAACCTGCATGTAAAATGCTTGATTTCGAGAGTGAGCGAAACTAATGAAAACATTGTTGGGGTAAAACCTAAAGGGAAAGACCTAGCACCAAATCCAATTTGCCATCTGATCTAACTTCTGGAGGCAGTCAAAATGAGCCTTAGAATTCTTCCCTACCTTATTCCTGTGCTGAGATACAGGCTGCTCCAACCTGCTGTAAAATGCTTGATTTCGAGAGTGAGCGAAACTAATGAAAACATTGTTGGGGTAAAACCTAAAGGGAAAGACCTAGCACCAAATCCAATTTGCCATCTGATCTAACTTCTGGAGGCAGTCAAAATGAGCCTTAGAATTCTTCCCTACCTTATTCCTGTGCTGAGATACAGGCTGCTCCAACCTGCTGTAAAATGCTTGATTTCGAGAGTGAGCGAAACTAATGAAAACATTGTTGGGGTAAAACCTAAAGGGAAAGACCTAGCACCAAATCCAATTTGCCATCTGATCTAACTTCTGGAGGCAGTCAAAATGAGCCTTAGAATTCTTCCCTACCTTATTCCTGTGCTGAGATACAGGCTGCTCCAACCTGCTGTAAAATGCTTGATTTCGAGAGTGAGCGAAACTAATGAAAACATTGTTGGGGTAAAACCTAAAGGGAAAGACCTAGCACCAAATCCAATTTGCCATCTGATCTAACTTCTGGAGGCAGTCAAAATGAGCCTTAGAATTCTTCCCTACCTTATTCCTGTGCTGAGATACAGGCTGCTCCAACCTGCTGTAAAATGCTTGATTTCGAGAGTGAGCGAAACTAATGAAAACATTGTTGGGGTAAAACCTAAAGGGAAAGACCTAGCACCAAATCCAATTTGCCATCTGATCTAACTTCTGGAGGCAGTCAAAATGAGCCTTAGAATTCTTCCCTACCTTATTCCTGTGCTGAGATACAGGCTGCTCCAACCTGCTGTAAAATGCTTGATTTCGAGAGTGAGCGAAACTAATGAAAACATTGTTGGGGTAAAACCTAAAGGGAAAGACCTAGCACCAAATCCAATTTGCCATCTGATCTAACTTCTGGAGGCAGTCAAAATGAGCCTTAGAATTCTTCCCTACCTTATTCCTGTGCTGAGATACAGGCTGCTCCAACCTGCTGTAAAATGCTTGATTTCGAGAGTGAGCGAAACTAATGAAAACATTGTTGGGGTAAAACCTAAAGGGAAAGACCTAGCACCAAATCCAATTTGCCATCTGATCTAACTTCTGGAGGCAGTCAAAATGAGCCTTAGAATTCTTCCCTACCTTATTCCTGTGCTGAGATACAGGCTGCTCCAACCTGCTGTAAAATGCTTGATTTCGAGAGTGAGCGAAACTAATGAAAACATTGTTGGGGTAAAACCTAAAGGGAAAGACCTAGCACCAAATCCAATTTGCCATCTGATCTAACTTCTGGAGGCAGTCAAAATGAGCCTTAGAATTCTTCCCTACCTTATTCCTGTGCTGAGATACAGGCTGCTCCAACCTGCTGTAAAATGCTTGATTTCGAGAGTGAGCGAAACTAATGAAAACATTGTTGGGGTAAAACCTAAAGGGAAAGACCTAGCACCAAATCCAATTTGCCATCTGATCTAACTTCTGGAGGCAGTCAAAATGAGCCTTAGAATTCTTCCCTACCTTATTCCTGTGCTGAGATACAGGCTGCTCCAACCTGCTGTAAAATGCTTGATTTCGAGAGTGAGCGAAACTAATGAAAACATTGTTGGGGTAAAACCTAAAGGGAAAGACCTAGCACCAAATCCAATTTGCCATCTGATCTAACTTCTGGAGGCAGTCAAAATGAGCCTTAGAATTCTTCCCTACCTTATTCCTGTGCTGAGATACAGGCTGCTCCAACCTGCTGTAAAATGCTTGATTTCGAGAGTGAGCGAAACTAATGAAAACATTGTTGGGGTAAAACCTAAAGGGAAAGACCTAGCACCAAATCCAATTTGCCATCTGATCTAACTTCTGGAGGCAGTCAAAATGAGCCTTAGAATTCTTCCCTACCTTATTCCTGTGCTGAGATACAGGCTGCTCCAACCTGCTGTAAAATGCTTGATTTCGAGAGTGAGCGAAACTAATGAAAACATTGTTGGGGTAAAACCTAAAGGGAAAGACCTAGCACCAAATCCAATTTGCCATCTGATCTAACTTCTGGAGGCAGTCAAAATGAGCCTTAGAATTCTTCCCTACCTTATTCCTGTGCTGAGATACAGGCTGCTCCAACCTGCTGTAAAATGCTTGATTTCGAGAGTGAGCGAAACTAATGAAAACATTGTTGGGGTAAAACCTAAAGGGAAAGACCTAGCACCAAATCCAATTTGCCATCTGATCTAACTTCTGGAGGCAGTCAAAATGAGCCTTAGAATTCTTCCCTACCTTATTCCTGTGCTGAGATACAGGCTGCTCCAACCTGCTGTAAAATGCTTGATTTCGAGAGTGAGCGAAACTAATGAAAACATTGTTGGGGTAAAACCTAAAGGGAAAGACCTAGCACCAAATCCAATTTGCCATCTGATCTAACTTCTGGAGGCAGTCAAAATGAGCCTTAGAATTCTTCCCTACCTTATTCCTGTGCTGAGATACAGGCTGCTCCAACCTGCTGTAAAATGCTTGATTTCGAGAGTGAGCGAAACTAATGAAAACATTGTTGGGGTAAAACCTAAAGGGAAAGACCTAGCACCAAATCCAATTTGCCATCTGATCTAACTTCTGGAGGCAGTCAAAATGAGCCTTAGAATTCTTCCCTACCTTATTCCTGTGCTGAGATACAGGCTGCTCCAACCTGCTGTAAAATGCTTGATTTCGAGAGTGAGCGAAACTAATGAAAACATTGTTGGGGTAAAACCTAAAGGGAAAGACCTAGCACCAAATCCAATTTGCCATCTGATCTAACTTCTGGAGGCAGTCAAAATGAGCCTTAGAATTCTTCCCTACCTTATTCCTGTGCTGAGATACAGGCTGCTCCAACCTGCTGTAAAATGCTTGATTTCGAGAGTGAGCGAAACTAATGAAAACATTGTTGGGGTAAAACCTAAAGGGAAAGACCTAGCACCAAATCCAATTTGCCATCTGATCTAACTTCTGGAGGCAGTCAAAATGAGCCTTAGAATTCTTCCCTACCTTATTCCTGTGCTGAGATACAGGCTGCTCCAACCTGCTGTAAAATGCTTGATTTCGAGAGTGAGCGAAACTAATGAAAACATTGTTGGGGTAAAACCTAAAGGGAAAGACCTAGCACCAAATCCAATTTGCCATCTGATCTAACTTCTGGAGGCAGTCAAAATGAGCCTTAGAATTCTTCCCTACCTTATTCCTGTGCTGAGATACAGGCTGCTCCAACCTGCTGTAAAATGCTTGATTTCGAGAGTGAGCGAAACTAATGAAAACATTGTTGGGGTAAAACCTAAAGGGAAAGACCTAGCACCAAATCCAATTTGCCATCTGATCTAACTTCTGGAGGCAGTCAAAATGAGCCTTAGAATTCTTCCCTACCTTATTCCTGTGCTGAGATACAGGCTGCTCCAACCTGCTGTAAAATGCTTGATTTCGAGAGTGAGCGAAACTAATGAAAACATTGTTGGGGTAAAACCTAAAGGGAAAGACCTAGCACCAAATCCAATTTGCCATCTGATCTAACTTCTGGAGGCAGTCAAAATGAGCCTTAGAATTCTTCCCTACCTTATTCCTGTGCTGAGATACAGGCTGCTCCAACCTGCTGTAAAATGCTTGATTTCGAGAGTGAGCGAAACTAATGAAAACATTGTTGGGGTAAAACCTAAAGGGAAAGACCTAGCACCAAATCCAATTTGCCATCTGATCTAACTTCTGGAGGCAGTCAAAATGAGCCTTAGAATTCTTCCCTACCTTATTCCTGTGCTGAGATACAGGCTGCTCCAACCTGCTGTAAAATGCTTGATTTCGAGAGTGAGCGAAACTAATGAAAACATTGTTGGGGTAAAACCTAAAGGGAAAGACCTAGCACCAAATCCAATTTGCCATCTGATCTAACTTCTGGAGGCAGTCAAAATGAGCCTTAGAATTCTTCCCTACCTTATTCCTGTGCTGAGATACAGGCTGCTCCAACCTGCTGTAAAATGCTTGATTTCGAGAGTGAGCGAAACTAATGAAAACATTGTTGGGGTAAAACCTAAAGGGAAAGACCTAGCACCAAATCCAATTTGCCATCTGATCTAACTTCTGGAGGCAGTCAAAATGAGCCTTAGAATTCTTCCCTACCTTATTCCTGTGCTGAGATACAGGCTGCTCCAACCTGCTGTAAAATGCTTGATTTCGAGAGTGAGCGAAACTAATGAAAACATTGTTGGGGTAAAACCTAAAGGGAAAGACCTAGCACCAAATCCAATTTGCCATCTGATCTAACTTCTGGAGGCAGTCAAAATGAGCCTTAGAATTCTTCCCTACCTTATTCCTGTGCTGAGATACAGGCTGCTCCAACCTGCTGTAAAATGCTTGATTTCGAGAGTGAGCGAAACTAATGAAAACATTGTTGGGGTAAAACCTAAAGGGAAAGACCTAGCACCAAATCCAATTTGCCATCTGATCTAACTTCTGGAGGCAGTCAAAATGAGCCTTAGAATTCTTCCCTACCTTATTCCTGTGCTGAGATACAGGCTGCTCCAACCTGCTGTAAAATGCTTGATTTCGAGAGTGAGCGAAACTAATGAAAACATTGTTGGGGTAAAACCTAAAGGGAAAGACCTAGCACCAAATCCAATTTGCCATCTGATCTAACTTCTGGAGGCAGTCAAAATGAGCCTTAGAATTCTTCCCTACCTTATTCCTGTGCTGAGATACAGGCTGCTCCAACCTGCTGTAAAATGCTTGATTTCGAGAGTGAGCGAAACTAATGAAAACATTGTTGGGGTAAAACCTAAAGGGAAAGACCTAGCACCAAATCCAATTTGCCATCTGATCTAACTTCTGGAGGCAGTCAAAATGAGCCTTAGAATTCTTCCCTACCTTATTCCTGTGCTGAGATACAGGCTGCTCCAACCTGCTGTAAAATGCTTGATTTCGAGAGTGAGCGAAACTAATGAAAACATTGTTGGGGTAAAACCTAAAGGGAAAGACCTAGCACCAAATCCAATTTGCCATCTGATCTAACTTCTGGAGGCAGTCAAAATGAGCCTTAGAATTCTTCCCTACCTTATTCCTGTGCTGAGATACAGGCTGCTCCAACCTGCTGTAAAATGCTTGATTTCGAGAGTGAGCGAAACTAATGAAAACATTGTTGGGGTAAAACCTAAAGGGAAAGACCTAGCACCAAATCCAATTTGCCATCTGATCTAACTTCTGGAGGCAGTCAAAATGAGCCTTAGAATTCTTCCCTACCTTATTCCTGTGCTGAGATACAGGCTGCTCCAACCTGCTGTAAAATGCTTGATTTCGAGAGTGAGCGAAACTAATGAAAACATTGTTGGGGTAAAACCTAAAGGGAAAGACCTAGCACCAAATCCAATTTGCCATCTGATCTAACTTCTGGAGGCAGTCAAAATGAGCCTTAGAATTCTTCCCTACCTTATTCCTGTGCTGAGATACAGGCTGCTCCAACCTGCTGTAAAATGCTTGATTTCGAGAGTGAGCGAAACTAATGAAAACATTGTTGGGGTAAAACCTAAAGGGAAAGACCTAGCACCAAATCCAATTTGCCATCTGATCTAACTTCTGGAGGCAGTCAAAATGAGCCTTAGAATTCTTCCCTACCTTATTCCTGTGCTGAGATACAGGCTGCTCCAACCTGCTGTAAAATGCTTGATTTCGAGAGTGAGCGAAACTAATGAAAACATTGTTGGGGTAAAACCTAAAGGGAAAGACCTAGCACCAAATCCAATTTGCCATCTGATCTAACTTCTGGAGGCAGTCAAAATGAGCCTTAGAATTCTTCCCTACCTTATTCCTGTGCTGAGATACAGGCTGCTCCAACCTGCTGTAAAATGCTTGATTTCGAGAGTGAGCGAAACTAATGAAAACATTGTTGGGGTAAAACCTAAAGGGAAAGACCTAGCACCAAATCCAATTTGCCATCTGATCTAACTTCTGGAGGCAGTCAAAATGAGCCTTAGAATTCTTCCCTACCTTATTCCTGTGCTGAGATACAGGCTGCTCCAACCTGCTGTAAAATGCTTGATTTCGAGAGTGAGCGAAACTAATGAAAACATTGTTGGGGTAAAACCTAAAGGGAAAGACCTAGCACCAAATCCAATTTGCCATCTGATCTAACTTCTGGAGGCAGTCAAAATGAGCCTTAGAATTCTTCCCTACCTTATTCCTGTGCTGAGATACAGGCTGCTCCAACCTGCTGTAAAATGCTTGATTTCGAGAGTGAGCGAAACTAATGAAAACATTGTTGGGGTAAAACCTAAAGGGAAAGACCTAGCACCAAATCCAATTTGCCATCTGATCTAACTTCTGGAGGCAGTCAAAATGAGCCTTAGAATTCTTCCCTACCTTATTCCTGTGCTGAGATACAGGCTGCTCCAACCTGCTGTAAAATGCTTGATTTCGAGAGTGAGCGAAACTAATGAAAACATTGTTGGGGTAAAACCTAAAGGGAAAGACCTAGCACCAAATCCAATTTGCCATCTGATCTAACTTCTGGAGGCAGTCAAAATGAGCCTTAGAATTCTTCCCTACCTTATTCCTGTGCTGAGATACAGGCTGCTCCAACCTGCTGTAAAATGCTTGATTTCGAGAGTGAGCGAAACTAATGAAAACATTGTTGGGGTAAAACCTAAAGGGAAAGACCTAGCACCAAATCCAATTTGCCATCTGATCTAACTTCTGGAGGCAGTCAAAATGAGCCTTAGAATTCTTCCCTACCTTATTCCTGTGCTGAGATACAGGCTGCTCCAACCTGCTGTAAAATGCTTGATTTCGAGAGTGAGCGAAACTAATGAAAACATTGTTGGGGTAAAACCTAAAGGGAAAGACCTAGCACCAAATCCAATTTGCCATCTGATCTAACTTCTGGAGGCAGTCAAAATGAGCCTTAGAATTCTTCCCTACCTTATTCCTGTGCTGAGATACAGGCTGCTCCAACCTGCTGTAAAATGCTTGATTTCGAGAGTGAGCGAAACTAATGAAAACATTGTTGGGGTAAAACCTAAAGGGAAAGACCTAGCACCAAATCCAATTTGCCATCTGATCTAACTTCTGGAGGCAGTCAAAATGAGCCTTAGAATTCTTCCCTACCTTATTCCTGTGCTGAGATACAGGCTGCTCCAACCTGCTGTAAAATGCTTGATTTCGAGAGTGAGCGAAACTAATGAAAACATTGTTGGGGTAAAACCTAAAGGGAAAGACCTAGCACCAAATCCAATTTGCCATCTGATCTAACTTCTGGAGGCAGTCAAAATGAGCCTTAGAATTCTTCCCTACCTTATTCCTGTGCTGAGATACAGGCTGCTCCAACCTGCTGTAAAATGCTTGATTTCGAGAGTGAGCGAAACTAATGAAAACATTGTTGGGGTAAAACCTAAAGGGAAAGACCTAGCACCAAATCCAATTTGCCATCTGATCTAACTTCTGGAGGCAGTCAAAATGAGCCTTAGAATTCTTCCCTACCTTATTCCTGTGCTGAGATACAGGCTGCTCCAACCTGCTGTAAAATGCTTGATTTCGAGAGTGAGCGAAACTAATGAAAACATTGTTGGGGTAAAACCTAAAGGGAAAGACCTAGCACCAAATCCAATTTGCCATCTGATCTAACTTCTGGAGGCAGTCAAAATGAGCCTTAGAATTCTTCCCTACCTTATTCCTGTGCTGAGATACAGGCTGCTCCAACCTGCTGTAAAATGCTTGATTTCGAGAGTGAGCGAAACTAATGAAAACATTGTTGGGGTAAAACCTAAAGGGAAAGACCTAGCACCAAATCCAATTTGCCATCTGATCTAACTTCTGGAGGCAGTCAAAATGAGCCTTAGAATTCTTCCCTACCTTATTCCTGTGCTGAGATACAGGCTGCTCCAACCTGCTGTAAAATGCTTGATTTCGAGAGTGAGCGAAACTAATGAAAACATTGTTGGGGTAAAACCTAAAGGGAAAGACCTAGCACCAAATCCAATTTGCCATCTGATCTAACTTCTGGAGGCAGTCAAAATGAGCCTTAGAATTCTTCCCTACCTTATTCCTGTGCTGAGATACAGGCTGCTCCAACCTGCTGTAAAATGCTTGATTTCGAGAGTGAGCGAAACTAATGAAAACATTGTTGGGGTAAAACCTAAAGGGAAAGACCTAGCACCAAATCCAATTTGCCATCTGATCTAACTTCTGGAGGCAGTCAAAATGAGCCTTAGAATTCTTCCCTACCTTATTCCTGTGCTGAGATACAGGCTGCTCCAACCTGCTGTAAAATGCTTGATTTCGAGAGTGAGCGAAACTAATGAAAACATTGTTGGGGTAAAACCTAAAGGGAAAGACCTAGCACCAAATCCAATTTGCCATCTGATCTAACTTCTGGAGGCAGTCAAAATGAGCCTTAGAATTCTTCCCTACCTTATTCCTGTGCTGAGATACAGGCTGCTCCAACCTGCTGTAAAATGCTTGATTTCGAGAGTGAGCGAAACTAATGAAAACATTGTTGGGGTAAAACCTAAAGGGAAAGACCTAGCACCAAATCCAATTTGCCATCTGATCTAACTTCTGGAGGCAGTCAAAATGAGCCTTAGAATTCTTCCCTACCTTATTCCTGTGCTGAGATACAGGCTGCTCCAACCTGCTGTAAAATGCTTGATTTCGAGAGTGAGCGAAACTAATGAAAACATTGTTGGGGTAAAACCTAAAGGGAAAGACCTAGCACCAAATCCAATTTGCCATCTGATCTAACTTCTGGAGGCAGTCAAAATGAGCCTTAGAATTCTTCCCTACCTTATTCCTGTGCTGAGATACAGGCTGCTCCAACCTGCTGTAAAATGCTTGATTTCGAGAGTGAGCGAAACTAATGAAAACATTGTTGGGGTAAAACCTAAAGGGAAAGACCTAGCACCAAATCCAATTTGCCATCTGATCTAACTTCTGGAGGCAGTCAAAATGAGCCTTAGAATTCTTCCCTACCTTATTCCTGTGCTGAGATACAGGCTGCTCCAACCTGCTGTAAAATGCTTGATTTCGAGAGTGAGCGAAACTAATGAAAACATTGTTGGGGTAAAACCTAAAGGGAAAGACCTAGCACCAAATCCAATTTGCCATCTGATCTAACTTCTGGAGGCAGTCAAAATGAGCCTTAGAATTCTTCCCTACCTTATTCCTGTGCTGAGATACAGGCTGCTCCAACCTGCTGTAAAATGCTTGATTTCGAGAGTGAGCGAAACTAATGAAAACATTGTTGGGGTAAAACCTAAAGGGAAAGACCTAGCACCAAATCCAATTTGCCATCTGATCTAACTTCTGGAGGCAGTCAAAATGAGCCTTAGAATTCTTCCCTACCTTATTCCTGTGCTGAGATACAGGCTGCTCCAACCTGCTGTAAAATGCTTGATTTCGAGAGTGAGCGAAACTAATGAAAACATTGTTGGGGTAAAACCTAAAGGGAAAGACCTAGCACCAAATCCAATTTGCCATCTGATCTAACTTCTGGAGGCAGTCAAAATGAGCCTTAGAATTCTTCCCTACCTTATTCCTGTGCTGAGATACAGGCTGCTCCAACCTGCTGTAAAATGCTTGATTTCGAGAGTGAGCGAAACTAATGAAAACATTGTTGGGGTAAAACCTAAAGGGAAAGACCTAGCACCAAATCCAATTTGCCATCTGATCTAACTTCTGGAGGCAGTCAAAATGAGCCTTAGAATTCTTCCCTACCTTATTCCTGTGCTGAGATACAGGCTGCTCCAACCTGCTGTAAAATGCTTGATTTCGAGAGTGAGCGAAACTAATGAAAACGTTGGGGTAAAACCTAAAGGGAAAGACCTAGCACCAAATCCAATTTGCCATCTGATCTAACTTCTGGAGGCAGTCAAAATGATCCTTAGAATTCTTCCCTACCTTATTCCTGTGCTGAGATACAGGCTGCTCCAACCTGCTGTAAAATGCTTGATTTCGAGAGTGAGCGAAACTAATGAAAACATTGTTGGGGTAAAACCTAAAGGGAAAGACCTAGCACCAAATCCAATTTGCCATCTGATCTAACTTCTGGAGGCAGTCAAAATGAGCCTTAGAATTCTTCCCTACCTTATTCCTGTGCTGAGATACAGGCTGCTCCAACCTGCTGTAAAATGCTTGATTTCGAGAGTGAGCGAAACTAATGAAAACATTGTTGGGGTAAAACCTAAAGGGAAAGACCTAGCACCAAATCCAATTTGCCATCTGATCTAACTTCTGGAGGCAGTCAAAATGAGCCTTAGAATTCTTCCCTACCTTATTCCTGTGCTGAGATACAGGCTGCTCCAACCTGCTGTAAAATGCTTGATTTCGAGAGTGAGCGAAACTAATGAAAACATTGTTGGGGTAAAACCTAAAGGGAAAGACCTAGCACCAAATCCAATTTGCCATCTGATCTAACTTCTGGAGGCAGTCAAAATGAGCCTTAGAATTCTTCCCTACCTTATTCCTGTGCTGAGATACAGGCTGCTCCAACCTGCTGTAAAATGCTTGATTTCGAGAGTGAGCGAAACTAATGAAAACATTGTTGGGGTAAAACCTAAAGGGAAAGACCTAGCACCAAATCCAATTTGCCATCTGATCTAACTTCTGGAGGCAGTCAAAATGAGCCTTAGAATTCTTCCCTACCTTATTCCTGTGCTGAGATACAGGCTGCTCCAACCTGCTGTAAAATGCTTGATTTCGAGAGTGAGCGAAACTAATGAAAACATTGTTGGGGTAAAACCTAAAGGGAAAGACCTAGCACCAAATCCAATTTGCCATCTGATCTAACTTCTGGAGGCAGTCAAAATGAGCCTTAGAATTCTTCCCTACCTTATTCCTGTGCTGAGATACAGGCTGCTCCAACCTGCTGTAAAATGCTTGATTTCGAGAGTGAGCGAAACTAATGAAAACATTGTTGGGGTAAAACCTAAAGGGAAAGACCTAGCACCAAATCCAATTTGCCATCTGATCTAACTTCTGGAGGCAGTCAAAATGAGCCTTAGAATTCTTCCCTACCTTATTCCTGTGCTGAGATACAGGCTGCTCCAACCTGCTGTAAAATGCTTGATTTCGAGAGTGAGCGAAACTAATGAAAACATTGTTGGGGTAAAACCTAAAGGGAAAGACCTAGCACCAAATCCAATTTGCCATCTGATCTAACTTCTGGAGGCAGTCAAAATGAGCCTTAGAATTCTTCCCTACCTTATTCCTGTGCTGAGATACAGGCTGCTCCAACCTGCTGTAAAATGCTTGATTTCGAGAGTGAGCGAAACTAATGAAAACATTGTTGGGGTAAAACCTAAAGGGAAAGACCTAGCACCAAATCCAATTTGCCATCTGATCTAACTTCTGGAGGCAGTCAAAATGAGCCTTAGAATTCTTCCCTACCTTATTCCTGTGCTGAGATACAGGCTGCTCCAACCTGCTGTAAAATGCTTGATTTCGAGAGTGAGCGAAACTAATGAAAACATTGTTGGGGTAAAACCTAAAGGGAAAGACCTAGCACCAAATCCAATTTGCCATCTGATCTAACTTCTGGAGGCAGTCAAAATGAGCCTTAGAATTCTTCCCTACCTTATTCCTGTGCTGAGATACAGGCTGCTCCAACCTGCTGTAAAATGCTTGATTTCGAGAGTGAGCGAAACTAATGAAAACATTGTTGGGGTAAAACCTAAAGGGAAAGACCTAGCACCAAATCCAATTTGCCATCTGATCTAACTTCTGGAGGCAGTCAAAATGAGCCTTAGAATTCTTCCCTACCTTATTCCTGTGCTGAGATACAGGCTGCTCCAACCTGCTGTAAAATGCTTGATTTCGAGAGTGAGCGAAACTAATGAAAACATTGTTGGGGTAAAACCTAAAGGGAAAGACCTAGCACCAAATCCAATTTGCCATCTGATCTAACTTCTGGAGGCAGTCAAAATGAGCCTTAGAATTCTTCCCTACCTTATTCCTGTGCTGAGATACAGGCTGCTCCAACCTGCTGTAAAATGCTTGATTTCGAGAGTGAGCGAAACTAATGAAAACATTGTTGGGGTAAAACCTAAAGGGAAAGACCTAGCACCAAATCCAATTTGCCATCTGATCTAACTTCTGGAGGCAGTCAAAATGAGCCTTAGAATTCTTCCCTACCTTATTCCTGTGCTGAGATACAGGCTGCTCCAACCTGCTGTAAAATGCTTGATTTCGAGAGTGAGCGAAACTAATGAAAACATTGTTGGGGTAAAACCTAAAGGGAAAGACCTAGCACCAAATCCAATTTGCCATCTGATCTAACTTCTGGAGGCAGTCAAAATGATCCTTAGAATTCTTCCCTACCTTATTCCTGTGCTGAGATACAGGCTGCTCCAACCTGCTGTAAAATGCTTGATTTCGAGAGTGAGCGAAACTAATGAAAACATTGTTCGGGGTAAAACCTAAAGGGAAAGACCTAGCACCAAATCCAATTTGCCATCTGATCTAACTTCTGGAGGCAGTCAAAATGAGCCTTAGAATTCTTCCCTACCTTATTCCTGTGCTGAGATACAGGCTGCTCCAACCTGCTGTAAAATGCTTGATTTCGAGAGTGAGCGAAACTAATGAAAACATTGTTGGGGTAAAACCTAAAGGGAAAGACCTAGCACCAAATCCAATTTGCCATCTGATCTAACTTCTGGAGGCAGTCAAAATGAGCCTTAGAATTCTTCCCTACCTTATTCCTGTGCTGAGATACAGGCTGATCCAACCTGCTGTAAAATGCTTGATTTCGAGAGTGAGCGAAACTGATGAAAACATTGTTGGGGTAAAACCTAAAGGGAAAGACCTAGCACCAAATCCAATTTGCCATCTGATCTAACTTCTGGAGGCAGTCAAAATGATCCTTAGAATTCTTCCCTACCTTATTCCTGTGCTGAGATACAGGCTGCTCCAACCTGCTGTAAAATGCTTGATTTCGAGAGTGAGCGAAACTAATGAAAACATTGTTGGGGGTAAAACCTAAAGGGAAAGACCTAGCACCAAATCCAATTTGCCATCTGATCTAACTTCTGGAGGCAGTCAAAATGAGCCTTAGAATTCTTCCCTACCTTATTCCTCTGCTGAGATACAGGCTGCTCCAACCTGCTGTAAAATGCTTGATTTCGAGAGTGAGCGAAACTAATGAAAACATTGTTGGGGTAAAACCTAAAGGGAAAGACCTAGCACCAAATCCAATTTGCCATCTGATCTAACTTCTGGAGGCAGTCAAAATGAGCCTTAGAATTCTTCCCTACCTTATTCCTGTGCTGAGATACAGGCTGCTCCAACCTGCTGTAAAATGCTTGATTTCGAGAGTGAGCGAAACTAATGAAAACATTGTTGGGGTAAAACCTAAAGGGAAAGACCTAGCACCAAATCCAATTTGCCATCTGATCTAACTTCTGGAGGCAGTCAAAATGATCCTTAGAATTCTTCCCTACCTTATTCCTGTGCTGAGATACAGGCTGCTCCAACCTGCTGTAAAATGCTTGATTTCGAGAGTGAGCGAAACTAATGAAAACATTGTTGGGGTAAAACCTAAAGGGAAAGACCTAGCACCAAATCCAATTTGCCATCTGATCTAACTTCTGGAGGCAGTCAAAATGAGCCTTAGAATTCTTCCCTACCTTATTCCTGTGCTGAGATACAGGCTGCTCCAACCTGCTGTAAAATGCTTGATTTCGAGAGTGAGCGAAACTAATGAAAACATTGTTGGGGTAAAACCTAAAGGGAAAGACCTAGCACCAAATCCAATTTGCCATCTGATCTAACTTCTGGAGGCAGTCAAAATGAGCCTTAGAATTCTTCCCTACCTTATTCCTGTGCTGAGATACAGGCTGCTCCAACCTGCTGTAAAATGCTTGATTTCGAGAGTGAGCGAAACTAATGAAAACATTGTTGGGGTAAAACCTAAAGGGAAAGACCTAGCACCAAATCCAATTTGCCATCTGATCTAACTTCTGGAGGCAGTCAAAATGATCCTTAGAATTCTTCCCTACCTTATTCCTGTGCTGAGATACAGGCTGCTCCAACCTGCTGTAAAATGCTTGATTTCGAGAGTGAGCGAAACTAATGAAAACATTGTTGGGGTAAAACCTAAAGGGAAAGACCTAGCACCAAATCCAATTTGCCATCTGATCTAACTTCTGGAGGCAGTCAAAATGAGCCTTAGAATTCTTCCCTACCTTATTCCTGTGCTGAGATACAGGCTGCTCCAACCTGCTGTAAAATGCTTGATTTCGAGAGTGAGCGAAACTGATGAAAACATTGTTGGGGTAAAACCTAAAGGGAAAGACCTAGCACCAAATCCAATTTGCCATCTGATCTAACTTCTGGAGGCAGTCAAAATGAGCCTTAGAATTCTTCCCTACCTTATTCCTGTGCTGAGATACAGGCTGCTCCAACCTGCTGTAAAATGCTTGATTTCGAGAGTGAGCGAAACTAATGAAAACATTGTTGGGGTAAAACCTAAAGGGAAAGACCTAGCACCAAATCCAATTTGCCATCTGATCTAACTTCTGGAGGCAGTCAAAATGATCCTTAGAATTCTTCCCTACCTTATTCCTGTGCTGAGATACAGGCTGCTCCAACCTGCTGTAAAATGCTTGATTTCGAGAGTGAGCGAAACTAATGAAAACATTGTTGGGGTAAAACCTAAAGGGAAAGACCTAGCACCAAATCCAATTTGCCATCTGATCTAACTTCTGGAGGCAGTCAAAATGATCCTTAGAATTCTTCCCTACCTTATTCCTGTGCTGAGATACAGGCTGCTCCAACCTGCTGTAAAATGCTTGATTTCGAGAGTGAGCGAAACTAATGAAAACATTGTTGGGGTAAAACCTAAAGGGAAAGACCTAGCACCAAATCCAATTTGCCATCTGATCTAACTTCTGGAGGCAGTCAAAATGAGCCTTAGAATTCTTCCCTACCTTATTCCTGTGCTGAGATACAGGCTGCTCCAACCTGCTGTAAAATGCTTGATTTCGAGAGTGAGCGAAACTAATGAAAACATTGTTGGGGTAAAACCTAAAGGGAAAGACCTAGCACCAAATCCAATTTGCCATCTGATCTAACTTCTGGAGGCAGTCAAAATGAGCCTTAGAATTCTTCCCTACCTTATTCCTGTGCTGAGATACAGGCTGCTCCAACCTGCTGTAAAATGCTTGATTTCGAGAGTGAGCGAAACTAATGAAAACATTGTTGGGGTAAAACCTAAAGGGAAAGACCTAGCACCAAATCCAATTTGCCATCTGATCTAACTTCTGGAGGCAGTCAAAATGATCCTTAGAATTCTTCCCTACCTTATTCCTGTGCTGAGATACAGGCTGCTCCAACCTGCTGTAAAATGCTTGATTTCGAGAGTGAGCGAAACTAATGAAAACATTGTTGGGGTAAAACCTAAAGGGAAAGACCTAGCACCAAATCCAATTTGCCATCTGATCTAACTTCTGGAGGCAGTCAAAATAAGCCTTAGAATTTCTTCCCTACCTTATTCCTGTGCTGAGATACAGGCTGCTCCAACCTGCTGTAAAATGCTTGATTTCGAGAGTGAGCGAAACTAATGAAAACATTGTTGGGGTAAAACCTAAAGGGAAAGACCTAGCACCAAATCCAATTTGCCATCTGATCTAACTTCTGGAGGCAGTCAAAATGAGCCTTAGAATTCTTCCCTACCTTATTCCTGTGCTGAGATACAGGCTGCTCCAACCTGCTGTAAAATGCTTGATTTCGAGAGTGAGCGAAACTAATGAAAACATTGTTGGGGTAAAACCTAAAGGGAAAGACCTAGCACCAAATCCAATTTGCCATCTGATCTAACTTCTGGAGGCAGTCAAAATGATCCTTAGAATTCTTCCCTACCTTATTCCTGTGCTGAGATACAGGCTGCTCCAACCTGCTGTAAAATGCTTGATTTCGAGAGTGAGCGAAACTAATGAAAACATTGTTGGGGTAAAACCTAAAGGGAAAGACCTAGCACCAAATCCAATTTGCCATCTGATCTAACTTCTGGAGGCAGTCAAAATGAGCCTTAGAATTCTTCCCTACCTTATTCCTGTGCTGAGATACAGGCTGCTCCAACCTGCTGTAAAATGCTTGATTTCGAGAGTGAGCGAAACTAATGAAAACATTGTTGGGGTAAAACCTAAAGGGAAAGACCTAGCACCAAATCCAATTTGCCATCTGATCTAACTTCTGGAGGCAGTCAAAATGATCCTTAGAATTCTTCCCTACCTTATTCCTGTGCTGAGATACAGGCTGCTCCAACCTGCTGTAAAATGCTTGATTTCGAGAGTGAGCGAAACTAATGAAAACATTGTTGGGGTAAAACCTAAAGGGAAAGACCTAGCACCAAATCCAATTTGCCATCTGATCTAACTTCTGGAGGCAGTCAAAATGAGCCTTAGAATTCTTCCCTACCTTATTCCTGTGCTGAGATACAGGCTGCTCCAACCTGCTGTAAAATGCTTGATTTCGAGAGTGAGCGAAACTAATGAAAACATTGTTGGGGGTAAAACCTAAAGGGAAAGACCTAGCACCAAATCCAATTTGCCATCTGATCTAACTTCTGGAGGCAGTCAAAATGAGCCTTAGAATTCTTCCCTACCTTATTCCTGTGCTGAGATACAGGCTGCTCCAACCTGCTGTAAAAATGCTTGATTTCGAGAGTGAGCGAAACTAATGAAAACATTGTTGGGGTAAAACCTAAAGGGAAAGACCTAGCACCAAATCCAATTTGCCATCTGATCTAACTTCTGGAGGCAGTCAAAATAAGCCTTAGAATTCTTCCCTACCTTATTCCTGTGCTGAGATACAGGCTGCTCCAACCTGCTGTAAAATGCTTGATTTCGAGAGTGAGCGAAACTGATGAAAACATTGTTGGGGTAAAACCTAAAGGGAAAGACCTAGCACCAAATCCAATTTGCCATCTGATCTAACTTCTGGAGGCAGTCAAAATGAGCCTTAGAATTCTTCCCTACCTTATTCCTCTGCTGAGATACAGGCTGCTCCAACCTGCTGTAAAATGCTTGATTTCGAGAGTGAGCGAAACTAATGAAAACATTGTTGGGGTAAAACCTAAAGGGAAAGACCTAGCACCAAATCCAATTTGCCATCTGATCTAACTTCTGGAGGCAGTCAAAATGAGCCTTAGAATTCTTCCCTACCTTATTCCTGTGCTGAGATACAGGCTGCTCCAACCTGCTGTAAAATGCTTGATTTCGAGAGTGAGCGAAACTAATGAAACATTGTTGGGGTAAAACCTAAAGGGAAAGACCTAGCACCAAATCCAATTTGCCATCTGATCTAACTTCTGGAGGCAGTCAAAATGAGCCTTAGAATTCTTCCCTACCTTATTCCTGTGCTGAGATACAGGCTGCTCCAACCTGCTGTAAAATGCTTGATTTCGAGAGTGAGCGAAACTAATGAAAACATTGTTGGGGTAAAACCTAAAGGGAAAGACCTAGCACCAAATCCAATTTGCCATCTGATCTAACTTCTGGAGGCAGTCAAAATGAGCCTTAGAATTCTTCCCTACCTTATTCCTGTGCTGAGATACAGGCTGCTCCAACCTGCTGTAAAATGCTTGATTTCGAGAGTGAGCGAAACTAATGAAAACATTGTTGGGGTAAAACCTAAAGGGAAAGACCTAGCACCAAATCCAATTTGCCATCTGATCTAACTTCTGGAGGCAGTCAAAATGAGCCTTAGAATTCTTCCCTACCTTATTCCTGTGCTGAGATACAGGCTGCTCCAACCTGCTGTAAAATGCTTGATTTCGAGAGTGAGCGAAACTAATGAAAACATTGTTGGGGTAAAACCTAAAGGGAAAGACCTAGCACCAAATCCAATTTGCCATCTGATCTAACTTCTGGAGGCAGTCAAAATGAGCCTTAGAATTCTTCCCTACCTTATTCCTGTGCTGAGATACAGGCTGCTCCAACCTGCTGTAAAATGCTTGATTTCGAGAGTGAGCGAAACTAATGAAAACATTGTTGGGGTAAAACCTAAAGGGAAAGACCTAGCACCAAATCCAATTTGCCATCTGATCTAACTTCTGGAGGCAGTCAAAATGATCCTTAGAATTCTTCCCTACCTTATTCCTGTGCTGAGATACAGGCTGCTCCAACCTGCTGTAAAATGCTTGATTTCGAGAGTGAGCGAAACTAATGAAAACATTGTTGGGGGTAAAACCTAAAGGGAAAGACCTAGCACCAAATCCAATTTGCCATCTGATCTAACTTCTGGAGGCAGTCAAAATGAGCCTTAGAATTCTTCCCTACCTTATTCCTGTGCTGAGATACAGGCTTGCTCCAACCTGCTGTAAAATGCTTGATTTCGAGAGTGAGCGAAAACTAATGAAAACATTGTTGGGGTAAAACCTAAAGGGAAAGACCTAGCACCAAATCCAATTTGCCATCTGATCTAACTTCTGGAGGCAGTCAAAATGATCCTTAGAATTCTTCCCTACCTTATTCCTGTGCTGAGATACAGGCTGCTCCAACCTGCTGTAAAATGCTTGATTTCGAGAGTGAGCGAAACTAATGAAAACATTGTTGGGGTAAAACCTAAAGGGAAAGACCTAGCACCAAATCCAATTTGCCATCTGATCTAACTTCTGGAGGCAGTCAAAATGAGCCTTAGAATTCTTCCCTACCTTATTCCTGTGCTGAGATACAGGCTGCTCCAACCTGCTGTAAAATGCTTGATTTCGAGAGTGAGCGAAACTAATGAAAACATTGTTGGGGTAAAACCTAAAGGGAAAGACCTAGCACCAAATCCAATTTGCCATCTGATCTAACTTCTGGAGGCAGTCAAAAATGAGCCTTAGAATTCCCTACCTTATTCCTGTGCTGAGATACAGGCTGCTCCAACCTGCTGTAAAATGCTTGATTTCGAGAGTGAGCGAAACTAATGAAAACATTGTTGGGGTAAAACCTAAAGGGAAAGACCTAGCACCAAATCCAATTTGCCATCTGATCTAACTTCTGGAGGCAGTCAAAATGAGCCTTAGAATTCTTCCCTACCTTATTCCTGTGCTGAGATACAGGCTGCTCCAACCTGCTGTAAAATGCTTGATTTCGAGAGTGAGCGAAACTAATGAAAACATTGTTGGGGTAAAACCTAAAGGGAAAGACCTAGCACCAAATCCAATTTGCCATCTGATCTAACTTCTGGAGGCAGTCAAAATGAGCCTTAGAATTCTTCCCTACCTTATTCCTGTGCTGAGATACAGGCTGCTCCAACCTGCTGTAAAATGCTTGATTTCGAGAGTGAGCGAAACTAATGAAAACATTGTTGGGGTAAAACCTAAAGGGAAAGACCTAGCACCAAATCCAATTTGCCATCTGATCTAACTTCTGGAGGCAGTCAAAATGAGCCTTAGAATTCTTCCCTACCTTATTCCTGTGCTGAGATACAGGCTGCTCCAACCTGCTGTAAAATGCTTGATTTCGAGAGTGAGCGAAACTAATGAAAACATTGTTGGGGTAAAACCTAAAGGGAAAGACCTAGCACCAAATCCAATTTGCCATCTGATCTAACTTCTGGAGGCAGTCAAAATGAGCCTTAGAATTCTTCCCTACCTTATTCCTGTGCTGAGATACAGGCTGCTCCAACCTGCTGTAAAATGCTTGATTTCGAGAGTGAGCGAAACTAATGAAAACATTGTTGGGGTAAAACCTAAAGGGAAAGACCTAGCACCAAATCCAATTTGCCATCTGATCTAACTTCTGGAGGCAGTCAAAATGAGCCTTAGAATTCTTCCCTACCTTATTCCTGTGCTGAGATACAGGCTGCTCCAACCTGCTGTAAAATGCTTGATTTCGAGAGTGAGCGAAACTAATGAAAACATTGTTGGGGTAAAACCTAAAGGGAAAGACCTAGCACCAAATCCAATTTGCCATCTGATCTAACTTCTGGAGGCAGTCAAAATGAGCCTTAGAATTCTTCCCTACCTTATTCCTGTGCTGAGATACAGGCTGCTCCAACCTGCTGTAAAATGCTTGATTTCGAGAGTGAGCGAAACTAATGAAAACATTGTTGGGGTAAAACCTAAAGGGAAAGACCTAGCACCAAATCCAATTTGCCATCTGATCTAACTTCTGGAGGCAGTCAAAATGAGCCTTAGAATTCTTCCCTACCTTATTCCTGTGCTGAGATACAGGCTGCTCCAACCTGCTGTAAAATGCTTGATTTCGAGAGTGAGCGAAACTAATGAAAACATTGTTGGGGTAAAACCTAAAGGGAAAGACCTAGCACCAAATCCAATTTGCCATCTGATCTAACTTCTGGAGGCAGTCAAAATGAGCCTTAGAATTCTTCCCTACCTTATTCCTGTGCTGAGATACAGGCTGCTCCAACCTGCTGTAAAATGCTTGATTTCGAGAGTGAGCGAAACTAATGAAAACATTGTTGGGGTAAAACCTAAAGGGAAAGACCTAGCACCAAATCCAATTTGCCATCTGATCTAACTTCTGGAGGCAGTCAAAATGAGCCTTAGAATTCTTCCCTACCTTATTCCTGTGCTGAGATACAGGCTGCTCCAACCTGCTGTAAAATGCTTGATTTCGAGAGTGAGCGAAACTAATGAAAACATTGTTGGGGTAAAACCTAAAGGGAAAGACCTAGCACCAAATCCAATTTGCCATCTGATCTAACTTCTGGAGGCAGTCAAAATGAGCCTTAGAATTCTTCCCTACCTTATTCCTGTGCTGAGATACAGGCTGCTCCAACCTGCTGTAAAATGCTTGATTTCGAGAGTGAGCGAAACTAATGAAAACATTGTTGGGGTAAAACCTAAAGGGAAAGACCTAGCACCAAATCCAATTTGCCATCTGATCTAACTTCTGGAGGCAGTCAAAATGAGCCTTAGAATTCTTCCCTACCTTATTCCTGTGCTGAGATACAGGCTGCTCCAACCTGCTGTAAAATGCTTGATTTCGAGAGTGAGCGAAACTAATGAAAACATTGTTGGGGTAAAACCTAAAGGGAAAGACCTAGCACCAAATCCAATTTGCCATCTGATCTAACTTCTGGAGGCAGTCAAAATGAGCCTTAGAATTCTTCCCTACCTTATTCCTGTGCTGAGATACAGGCTGCTCCAACCTGCTGTAAAATGCTTGATTTCGAGAGTGAGCGAAACTAATGAAAACATTGTTGGGGTAAAACCTAAAGGGAAAGACCTAGCACCAAATCCAATTTGCCATCTGATCTAACTTCTGGAGGCAGTCAAAATGAGCCTTAGAATTCTTCCCTACCTTATTCCTGTGCTGAGATACAGGCTGCTCCAACCTGCTGTAAAATGCTTGATTTCGAGAGTGAGCGAAACTAATGAAAACATTGTTGGGGTAAAACCTAAAGGGAAAGACCTAGCACCAAATCCAATTTGCCATCTGATCTAACTTCTGGAGGCAGTCAAAATGAGCCTTAGAATTCTTCCCTACCTTATTCCTGTGCTGAGATACAGGCTGCTCCAACCTGCTGTAAAATGCTTGATTTCGAGAGTGAGCGAAACTAATGAAAACATTGTTGGGGTAAAACCTAAAGGGAAAGACCTAGCACCAAATCCAATTTGCCATCTGATCTAACTTCTGGAGGCAGTCAAAATGAGCCTTAGAATTCTTCCCTACCTTATTCCTGTGCTGAGATACAGGCTGCTCCAACCTGCTGTAAAATGCTTGATTTCGAGAGTGAGCGAAACTAATGAAAACATTGTTGGGGTAAAACCTAAAGGGAAAGACCTAGCACCAAATCCAATTTGCCATCTGATCTAACTTCTGGAGGCAGTCAAAATGAGCCTTAGAATTCTTCCCTACCTTATTCCTGTGCTGAGATACAGGCTGCTCCAACCTGCTGTAAAATGCTTGATTTCGAGAGTGAGCGAAACTAATGAAAACATTGTTGGGGTAAAACCTAAAGGGAAAGACCTAGCACCAAATCCAATTTGCCATCTGATCTAACTTCTGGAGGCAGTCAAAATGAGCCTTAGAATTCTTCCCTACCTTATTCCTGTGCTGAGATACAGGCTGCTCCAACCTGCTGTAAAATGCTTGATTTCGAGAGTGAGCGAAACTAATGAAAACATTGTTGGGGTAAAACCTAAAGGGAAAGACCTAGCACCAAATCCAATTTGCCATCTGATCTAACTTCTGGAGGCAGTCAAAATGAGCCTTAGAATTCTTCCCTACCTTATTCCTGTGCTGAGATACAGGCTGCTCCAACCTGCTGTAAAATGCTTGATTTCGAGAGTGAGCGAAACTAATGAAAACATTGTTGGGGTAAAACCTAAAGGGAAAGACCTAGCACCAAATCCAATTTGCCATCTGATCTAACTTCTGGAGGCAGTCAAAATGAGCCTTAGAATTCTTCCCTACCTTATTCCTGTGCTGAGATACAGGCTGCTCCAACCTGCTGTAAAATGCTTGATTTCGAGAGTGAGCGAAACTAATGAAAACATTGTTGGGGTAAAACCTAAAGGGAAAGACCTAGCACCAAATCCAATTTGCCATCTGATCTAACTTCTGGAGGCAGTCAAAATGAGCCTTAGAATTCTTCCCTACCTTATTCCTGTGCTGAGATACAGGCTGCTCCAACCTGCTGTAAAATGCTTGATTTCGAGAGTGAGCGAAACTAATGAAAACATTGTTGGGGTAAAACCTAAAGGGAAAGACCTAGCACCAAATCCAATTTGCCATCTGATCTAACTTCTGGAGGCAGTCAAAATGAGCCTTAGAATTCTTCCCTACCTTATTCCTGTGCTGAGATACAGGCTGCTCCAACCTGCTGTAAAATGCTTGATTTCGAGAGTGAGCGAAACTAATGAAAACATTGTTGGGGTAAAACCTAAAGGGAAAGACCTAGCACCAAATCCAATTTGCCATCTGATCTAACTTCTGGAGGCAGTCAAAATGAGCCTTAGAATTCTTCCCTACCTTATTCCTGTGCTGAGATACAGGCTGCTCCAACCTGCTGTAAAATGCTTGATTTCGAGAGTGAGCGAAACTAATGAAAACATTGTTGGGGTAAAACCTAAAGGGAAAGACCTAGCACCAAATCCAATTTGCCATCTGATCTAACTTCTGGAGGCAGTCAAAATGAGCCTTAGAATTCTTCCCTACCTTATTCCTGTGCTGAGATACAGGCTGCTCCAACCTGCTGTAAAATGCTTGATTTCGAGAGTGAGCGAAACTAATGAAAACATTGTTGGGGTAAAACCTAAAGGGAAAGACCTAGCACCAAATCCAATTTGCCATCTGATCTAACTTCTGGAGGCAGTCAAAATGATCCTTAGAATTCTTCCCTACCTTGTTCCTGTGCTGAGATACAGGCTGCTCCAACCTGCTGTAAAATGCTTGATTTCGAGAGTGAGCGAAACTAATGAAAACATTGTTGGGGTAAAACCTAAAGGGAAAGACCTAGCACCAAATCCAATTTGCCATCTGATCTAACTTCTGGAGGCAGTCAAAATGATCCTTAGAATTCTTCCCTACCTTATTCCTGTGCTGAGATACAGGCTGCTCCAACCTGCTGTAAAATGCTTGATTTCGAGAGTGAGCGAAACTAATGGAAACATTGTTGGGGTAAAACCTAAAGGGAAAGACCTAGCACCAAATCCAATTTGCCATCTGATCTAACTTCTGGAGGCAGTCAAAATGAGCCTTAGAATTCTTCCCTACCTTATTCCTGTGCTGAGATACAGGCTGCTCCAACCTGCTGTAAAATGCTTGATTTCGAGAGTGAGCGAAACTAATGAAAACATTGTTGGGGTAAAACCTAAAGGGAAAGACCTAGCA
Organism: Melanerpes formicivorus; assembly: GCF_026170545.1. Lineage (NCBI taxonomy): Eukaryota > Metazoa > Chordata > Aves > Piciformes > Picidae > Melanerpes > Melanerpes formicivorus. Next base: position 68,216 of record NW_027143038.1, on the reverse strand, counting down.
CCAAATCCAATTTGCCATCTGATCTAACTTCTGGAGGCAGTCAAAATGATCCTTAGAATTCTTCCCTACCTTATTCCTGTGCTGAGATACAGGCTGCTCCAACCTGCTGTAAAATGCTTGATTTCGAGAGTGAGCGAAACTAATGAAAACATTGTTGGGGTAAGACCTAAAGGGAAAGACCTAGCACCAAATCCAATTTGCCATCTGATCTAACTTCTGGAGGCAGTCAAAATGAGCCTTAGAATTCTTCCCTACCTTATTCCTGTGCTGAGATACAGGCTGCTCCAACCTGCTGTAAAATGCTTGATTTCGAGAGTGAGCGAAACTAATGAAAACATTGTTGGGGTAAAACCTAAAGGGAAAGACCTAGCACCAAATCCAATTTGCCATCTGATCTAACTTCTGGAGGCAGTCAAAATGAGCCTTAGAATTCTTCCCTACCTTATTCCTGTGCTGAGATACAGGCTGCTCCAACCTGCTGTAAAATGCTTGATTTCGAGAGTGAGCGAAACTAATGAAAACATTGTTGGGGTAAAACCTAAAGGGAAAGACCTAGCACCAAATCCAATTTGCCATCTGATCTAACTTCTGGAGGCAGTCAAAATGAGCCTTAGAATTCTTCCCTACCTTATTCCTGTGCTGAGATACAGGCTGCTCCAACCTGCTGTAAAATGCTTGATTTCGAGAGTGAGCGAAACTAATGAAAACATTGTTGGGGTAAAACCTAAAGGGAAAGACCTAGCACCAAATCCAATTTGCCATCTGATCTAACTTCTGGAGGCAGTCAAAATGAGCCTTAGAATTCTTCCCTACCTTATTCCTGTGCTGAGATACAGGCTGCTCCAACCTGCTGTAAAATGCTTGATTTCGAGAGTGAGCGAAACTAATGAAAACATTGTTGGGGTAAAACCTAAAGGGAAAGACCTAGCACCAAATCCAATTTGCCATCTGATCTAACTTCTGGAGGCAGTCAAAATGAGCCTTAGAATTCTTCCCTACCTTATTCCTGTGCTGAGATACAGGCTGCTCCAACCTGCTGTAAAATGCTTGATTTCGAGAGTGAGCGAAACTAATGAAAACATTGTTGGGGTAAAACCTAAAGGGAAAGACCTAGCACCAAATCCAATTTGCCATCTGATCTAACTTCTGGAGGCAGTCAAAATGAGCCTTAGAATTCTTCCCTACCTTATTCCTGTGCTGAGATACAGGCTGCTCCAACCTGCTGTAAAATGCTTGATTTCGAGAGTGAGCGAAACTAATGAAAACATTGTTGGGGTAAAACCTAAAGGGAAAGACCTAGCACCAAATCCAATTTGCCATCTGATCTAACTTCTGGAGGCAGTCAAAATGAGCCTTAGAATTCTTCCCTACCTTATTCCTGTGCTGAGATACAGGCTGCTCCAACCTGCTGTAAAATGCTTGATTTCGAGAGTGAGCGAAACTAATGAAAACATTGTTGGGGTAAAACCTAAAGGGAAAGACCTAGCACCAAATCCAATTTGCCATCTGATCTAACTTCTGGAGGCAGTCAAAATGAGCCTTAGAATTCTTCCCTACCTTATTCCTGTGCTGAGATACAGGCTGCTCCAACCTGCTGTAAAATGCTTGATTTCGAGAGTGAGCGAAACTAATGAAAACATTGTTGGGGTAAAACCTAAAGGGAAAGACCTAGCACCAAATCCAATTTGCCATCTGATCTAACTTCTGGAGGCAGTCAAAATGAGCCTTAGAATTCTTCCCTACCTTATTCCTGTGCTGAGATACAGGCTGCTCCAACCTGCTGTAAAATGCTTGATTTCGAGAGTGAGCGAAACTAATGAAAACATTGTTGGGGTAAAACCTAAAGGGAAAGACCTAGCACCAAATCCAATTTGCCATCTGATCTAACTTCTGGAGGCAGTCAAAATGAGCCTTAGAATTCTTCCCTACCTTATTCCTGTGCTGAGATACAGGCTGCTCCAACCTGCTGTAAAATGCTTGATTTCGAGAGTGAGCGAAACTAATGAAAACATTGTTGGGGTAAAACCTAAAGGGAAAGACCTAGCACCAAATCCAATTTGCCATCTGATCTAACTTCTGGAGGCAGTCAAAATGAGCCTTAGAATTCTTCCCTACCTTATTCCTGTGCTGAGATACAGGCTGCTCCAACCTGCTGTAAAATGCTTGATTTCGAGAGTGAGCGAAACTAATGAAAACATTGTTGGGGTAAAACCTAAAGGGAAAGACCTAGCACCAAATCCAATTTGCCATCTGATCTAACTTCTGGAGGCAGTCAAAATGAGCCTTAGAATTCTTCCCTACCTTATTCCTGTGCTGAGATACAGGCTGCTCCAACCTGCTGTAAAATGCTTGATTTCGAGAGTGAGCGAAACTAATGAAAACATTGTTGGGGTAAAACCTAAAGGGAAAGACCTAGCACCAAATCCAATTTGCCATCTGATCTAACTTCTGGAGGCAGTCAAAATGAGCCTTAGAATTCTTCCCTACCTTATTCCTGTGCTGAGATACAGGCTGCTCCAACTTGCTGTAAAATGCTTGATTTCGAGAGTGAGCGAAACTAATGAAAACATTGTTGGGGTAAAACCTAAAGGGAAAGACCTAGCACCAAATCCAATTTGCCATCTGATCTAACTTCTGGAGGCAGTCAAAATGATCCTTAGAATTCTTCCCTACCTTATTCCTGTGCTGAGATACAGGCTGCTCCAACCTGCTGTAAAATGCTTGATTTCGAGAGTGAGCGAAACTAATGAAAACATTGTTGGGGTAAAACCTAAAGGGAAAGACCTAGCACCAAATCCAATTTGCCATCTGATCTAACTTCTGGAGGCAGTCAAAATGAGCCTTAGAATTCTTCCCTACCTTATTCCTGTGCTGAGATACAGGCTGCTCCAACCTGCTGTAAAATGCTTGATTTCGAGAGTGAGCGAAACTAATGAAAACATTGTTGGGGTAAAACCTAAAGGGAAAGACCTAGCACCAAATCCAATTTGCCATCTGATCTAACTTCTGGAGGCAGTCAAAATGATCCTTAGAATTCTTCCCTACCTTATTCCTGTGCTGAGATACAGGCTGCTCCAACCTGCTGTAAAATGCTTGATTTCGAGAGTGAGCGAAACTAATGAAAACATTGTTGGGGTAAAACCTAAAGGGAAAGACCTAGCACCAAATCCAATTTGCCATCTGATCTAACTTCTGGAGGCAGTCAAAATGAGCCTTAGAATTCTTCCCTACCTTATTCCTGTGCTGAGATACAGGCTGCTCCAACCTGCTGTAAAATGCTTGATTTCGAGAGTGAGCGAAACTAATGAAAACATTGTTGGGGTAAAACCTAAAGGGAAAGACCTAGCACCAAATCCAATTTGCCATCTGATCTAACTTCTGGAGGCAGTCAAAATGAGCCTTAGAATTCTTCCCTACCTTATTCCTGTGCTGAGATACAGGCTGCTCCAACTTGCTGTAAAATGCTTGATTTCGAGAGTGAGCGAAACTAATGAAAACATTGTTGGGGTAAAACCTAAAGGGAAAGACCTAGCACCAAATCCAATTTGCCATCTGATCTAACTTCTGGAGGCAGTCAAAATGAGCCTTAGAATTCTTCCCTACCTTATTCCTGTGCTGAGATACAGGCTGCTCCAACCTGCTGTAAAATGCTTGATTTCGAGAGTGAGCGAAACTAATGAAAACATTGTTGGGGTAAAACCTAAAGGGAAAGACCTAGCACCAAATCCAATTTGCCATCTGATCTAACTTCTGGAGGCAGTCAAAATGAGCCTTAGAATTCTTCCCTACCTTATTCCTGTGCTGAGATACAGGCTGCTCCAACCTGCTGTAAAATGCTTGATTTCGAGAGTGAGCGAAACTAATGAAAACATTGTTGGGGTAAAACCTAAAGGGAAAGACCTAGCACCAAATCCAATTTGCCATCTGATCTAACTTCTGGAGGCAGTCAAAATGAGCCTTAGAATTCTTCCCTACCTTATTCCTGTGCTGAGATACAGGCTGCTCCAACCTGCTGTAAAATGCTTGATTTCGAGAGTGAGCGAAACTAATGAAAACATTGTTGGGGTAAAACCTAAAGGGAAAGACCTAGCACCAAATCCAATTTGCCATCTGATCTAACTTCTGGAGGCAGTCAAAATGAGCCTTAGAATTCTTCCCTACCTTATTCCTGTGCTGAGATACAGGCTGCTCCAACCTGCTGTAAAATGCTTGATTTCGAGAGTGAGCGAAACTAATGAAAACATTGTTGGGGTAAAACCTAAAGGGAAAGACCTAGCACCAAATCCAATTTGCCATCTGATCTAACTTCTGGAGGCAGTCAAAATGAGCCTTAGAATTCTTCCCTACCTTATTCCTGTGCTGAGATACAGGCTGCTCCAACCTGCTGTAAAATGCTTGATTTCGAGAGTGAGCGAAACTAATGAAAACATTGTTGGGGTAAAACCTAAAGGGAAAGACCTAGCACCAAATCCAATTTGCCATCTGATCTAACTTCTGGAGGCAGTCAAAATGAGCCTTAGAATTCTTCCCTACCTTATTCCTGTGCTGAGATACAGGCTGCTCCAACCTGCTGTAAAATGCTTGATTTCGAGAGTGAGCGAAACTAATGAAAACATTGTTGGGGTAAAACCTAAAGGGAAAGACCTAGCACCAAATCCAATTTGCCATCTGATCTAACTTCTGGAGGCAGTCAAAATGAGCCTTAGAATTCTTCCCTACCTTATTCCTGTGCTGAGATACAGGCTGCTCCAACCTGCTGTAAAATGCTTGATTTCGAGAGTGAGCGAAACTAATGAAAACATTGTTGGGGTAAAACCTAAAGGGAAAGGACCTAGCACCAAATCCAATTTGCCATCTGATCTAACTTCTGGAGGCAGTCAAAATGAGCCTTAGAATTCTTCCCTACCTTATTCCTGTGCTGAGATACAGGCTGCTCCAACCTGCTGTAAAATGCTTGATTTCGAGAGTGAGCGAAACTAATGAAAACATTGTTGGGGTAAAACCTAAAGGGAAAGACCTAGCACCAAATCCAATTTGCCATCTGATCTAACTTCTGGAGGCAGTCAAAATGAGCCTTAGAATTCTTCCCTACCTTATTCCTGTGCTGAGATACAGGCTGCTCCAACCTGCTGTAAAATGCTTGATTTCGAGAGTGAGCGAAACTAATGAAAACATTGTTGGGGTAAAACCTAAAGGGAAAGACCTAGCACCAAATCCAATTTGCCATCTGATCTAACTTCTGGAGGCAGTCAAAATGAGCCTTAGAATTCTTCCCTACCTTATTCCTGTGCTGAGATACAGGCTGCTCCAACCTGCTGTAAAATGCTTGATTTCGAGAGTGAGCGAAACTAATGAAAACATTGTTGGGGTAAAACCTAAAGGGAAAGACCTAGCACCAAATCCAATTTGCCATCTGATCTAACTTCTGGAGGCAGTCAAAATGAGCCTTAGAATTCTTCCCTACCTTATTCCTGTGCTGAGATACAGGCTGCTCCAACCTGCTGTAAAATGCTTGATTTCGAGAGTGAGCGAAACTAATGAAAACATTGTTGGGGTAAAACCTAAAGGGAAAGACCTAGCACCAAATCCAATTTGCCATCTGATCTAACTTCTGGAGGCAGTCAAAATGATCCTTAGAATTCTTCCCTACCTTATTCCTGTGCTGAGATACAGGCTGCTCCAACCTGCTGTAAAATGCTTGATTTCGAGAGTGAGCGAAACTAATGAAAACATTGTTGGGGTAAAACCTAAAGGGAAAGACCTAGCACCAAATCCAATTTGCCATCTGATCTAACTTCTGGAGGCAGTCAAAATGAGCCTTAGAATTCTTCCCTACCTTATTCCTGTGCTGAGATACAGGCTGCTCCAACCTGCTGTAAAATGCTTGATTTCGAGAGTGAGCGAAACTAATGAAAACATTGTTGGGGTAAAACCTAAAGGGAAAGACCTAGCACCAAATCCAATTTGCCATCTGATCTAACTTCTGGAGGCAGTCAAAATGAGCCTTAGAATTCTTCCCTACCTTGTTCCTGTGCTGAGATACAGGCTGCTCCAACCTGCTGTAAAATGCTTGATTTCGAGAGTGAGCGAAACTAATGAAAACATTGTTGGGGGTAAAACCTAAAGGGAAAGACCTAGCACCAAATCCAATTTGCCATCTGATCTAACTTCTGGAGGCAGTCAAAATGATCCTTAGAATTCTTCCCTACCTTATTCCTGTGCTGAGATACAGGCTGCTCCAACCTGCTGTAAAATGCTTGATTTCGAGAGTGAGCGAAACTAATGGAAACATTGTTGGGGTAAAACCTAAAGGGAAAGACCTAGCACCAAATCCAATTTGCCATCTGATCTAACTTCTGGAGGCAGTCAAAATGAGCCTTAGAATTCTTCCCTACCTTATTCCTGTGCTGAGATACAGGCTGCTCCAACCTGCTGTAAAATGCTTGATTTTGAGAGTGAGCGAAACTAATGAAAACATTGTTGGGGTAAAACCTAAAGGGAAAGACCTAGCACCAAATCCAATTTGCCATCTGATCTAACTTCTGGAGGCAGTCAAAATGATCCTTAGAATTCTTCCCTACCTAATTCCTGTGCTGAGATACAGGCTGCTCCAACCTGCTGTAAAATGCTTGATTTCGAGAGTGAGCGAAACTAATGAAAACATTGTTGGGGTAAGACCTAAAGGGAAAGACCTAGCACCAAATCCAATTTGCCATCTGATCTAACTTCTGGAGGCAGTCAAAATGAGCCTTAGAATTCTTCCCTACCTTATTCCTGTGCTGAGATACAGGCTGCTCCAACCTGCTGTAAAATGCTTGATTTCGAGAGTGAGCGAAACTAATGAAAACATTGTTGGGGTAAAACCTAAAGGGAAAGACCTAGCACCAAATCCAATTTGCCATCTGATCTAACTTCTGGAGGCAGTCAAAATGAGCCTTAGAATTCTTCCCTACCTTATTCCTGTGCTGAGATACAGGCTGCTCCAACCTGCTGTAAAATGCTTGATTTCGAGAGTGAGCGAAACTAATGAAAACATTGTTGGGGGTAAAACCTAAAGGGAAAGACCTAGCACCAAATCCAATTTGCCATCTGATCTAACTTCTGGAGGCAGTCAAAATGAGCCTTAGAATTCTTCCCTACCTTATTCCTGTGCTGAGATACAGGCTGCTCCAACCTGCTGTAAAATGCTTGATTTCGAGAGTGAGCGAAACTAATGAAAACATTGTTGGGGTAAAACCTAAAGGGAAAGACCTAGCACCAAATCCAATTTGCCATCTGATCTAACTTCTGGAGGCAGTCAAAATGAGCCTTAGAATTCTTCCCTACCTTATTCCTGTGCTGAGATACAGGCTGCTCCAACCTGCTGTAAAATGCTTGATTTCGAGAGTGAGCGAAACTAATGAAAACATTGTTGGGGTAAAACCTAAAGGGAAAGACCTAGCACCAAATCCAATTTGCCATCTGATCTAACTTCTGGAGGCAGTCAAAATGAGCCTTAGAATTCTTCCCTACCTTATTCCTGTGCTGAGATACAGGCTGCTCCAACCTGCTGTAAAATGCTTGATTTCGAGAGTGAGCGAAACTAATGAAAACATTGTTGGGGTAAAACCTAAAGGGAAAGACCTAGCACCAAATCCAATTTGCCATCTGATCTAACTTCTGGAGGCAGTCAAAATGAGCCTTAGAATTCTTCCCTACCTTATTCCTGTGCTGAGATACAGGCTGCTCCAACCTGCTGTAAAATGCTTGATTTCGAGAGTGAGCGAAACTAATGAAAACATTGTTGGGGTAAAACCTAAAGGGAAAGACCTAGCACCAAATCCAATTTGCCATCTGATCTAACTTCTGGAGGCAGTCAAAATGAGCCTTAGAATTCTTCCCTACCTTATTCCTGTGCTGAGATACAGGCTGCTCCAACCTGCTGTAAAATGCTTGATTTCGAGAGTGAGCGAAACTAATGAAAACATTGTTGGGGTAAAACCTAAAGGGAAAGACCTAGCACCAAATCCAATTTGCCATCTGATCTAACTTCTGGAGGCAGTCAAAATGAGCCTTAGAATTCTTCCCTACCTTATTCCTGTGCTGAGATACAGGCTGCTCCAACCTGCTGTAAAATGCTTGATTTCGAGAGTGAGCGAAACTAATGAAAACATTGTTGGGGTAAAACCTAAAGGGAAAGACCTAGCACCAAATCCAATTTGCCATCTGATCTAACTTCTGGAGGCAGTCAAAATGAGCCTTAGAATTCTTCCCTACCTTATTCCTGTGCTGAGATACAGGCTGCTCCAACCTGCTGTAAAATGCTTGATTTCGAGAGTGAGCGAAACTAATGAAAACATTGTTGGGGTAAAACCTAAAGGGAAAGACCTAGCACCAAATCCAATTTGCCATCTGATCTAACTTCTGGAGGCAGTCAAAATGAGCCTTAGAATTCTTCCCTACCTTATTCCTGTGCTGAGATACAGGCTGCTCCAACCTGCTGTAAAATGCTTGATTTCGAGAGTGAGCGAAACTAATGAAAACATTGTTGGGGTAAAACCTAAAGGGAAAGACCTAGCACCAAATCCAATTTGCCATCTGATCTAACTTCTGGAGGCAGTCAAAATGAGCCTTAGAATTCTTCCCTACCTTATTCCTGTGCTGAGATACAGGCTGCTCCAACCTGCTGTAAAATGCTTGATTTCGAGAGTGAGCGAAACTAATGAAAACATTGTTGGGGTAAAACCTAAAGGGAAAGACCTAGCACCAAATCCAATTTGCCATCTGATCTAACTTCTGGAGGCAGTCAAAATGAGCCTTAGAATTCTTCCCTACCTTATTCCTGTGCTGAGATACAGGCTGCTCCAACCTGCTGTAAAATGCTTGATTTCGAGAGTGAGCGAAACTAATGAAAACATTGTTGGGGTAAAACCTAAAGGGAAAGACCTAGCACCAAATCCAATTTGCCATCTGATCTAACTTCTGGAGGCAGTCAAAATGAGCCTTAGAATTCTTCCCTACCTTATTCCTGTGCTGAGATACAGGCTGCTCCAACCTGCTGTAAAATGCTTGATTTCGAGAGTGAGCGAAACTAATGAAAACATTGTTGGGGTAAAACCTAAAGGGAAAGACCTAGCACCAAATCCAATTTGCCATCTGATCTAACTTCTGGAGGCAGTCAAAATGAGCATTTGAATTCTTCCCTACCTTATTCCTGTGCTGAGATACAGGCTGCTCCAACCTGCTGTAAAATGCTTGATTTCGAGAGTGAGCGAAACTAATGAAAACATTGTTGGGGTAAAACCTAAAGGGAAAGACCTAGCACCAAATCCAATTTGCCATCTGATCTAACTTCTGGAGGCAGTCAAAATGAGCCTTAGAATTCTTCCCTACCTTATTCCTGTGCTGAGATACAGGCTGCTCCAACCTGCTGTAAAATGCTTGATTTCGAGAGTGAGCGAAACTAATGAAAACATTGTTGGGGTAAAACCTAAAGGGAAAGATCTAGCACCAAATCCAATTTGCCATCTGATCTAACTTCTGGAGGCAGTCAAAATGAGCCTTAGAATTCTTCCCTACCTTATTCCTGTGCTGAGATACAGGCTGCTCCAACCTGCTGTAAAATGCTTGATTTCGAGAGTGAGCGAAACTAATGAAAACATTGTTGGGGTAAAACCTAAAGGGAAAGACCTAGCACCAAATCCAATTTGCCATCTGATCTAACTTCTGGAGGCAGTCAAAATGAGCCTTAGAATTCTTCCCTACCTTATTCCTGTGCTGAGATACAGGCTGCTCCAACCTGCTGTAAAATGCTTGATTTCGAGAGTGAGCGAAACTAATGAAAACATTGTTGGGGTAAAACCTAAAGGGAAAGACCTAGCACCAAATCCAATTTGCCATCTGATCTAACTTCTGGAGGCAGTCAAAATGAGCCTTAGAATTCTTCCCTACCTTATTCCTGTGCTGAGATACAGGCTGCTCCAACCTGCTGTAAAATGCTTGATTTCGAGAGTGAGCGAAACTAATGAAAACATTGTTGGGGTAAAACCTAAAGGGAAAGACCTAGCACCAAATCCAATTTGCCATCTGATCTAACTTCTGGAGGCAGTCAAAATGATCCTTAGAATTCTTCCCTACCTTATTCCTGTGCTGAGATACAGGCTGCTCCAACCTGCTGTAAAATGCTTGATTTCGAGAGTGAGCGAAACTAATGAAAACATTGTTGGGGTAAAACCTAAAGGGAAAGACCTAGCACCAAATCCAATTTGCCATCTGATCTAACTTCTGGAGGCAGTCAAAATGAGCCTTAGAATTCTTCCCTACCTTATTCCTGTGCTGAGATACAGGCTGCTCCAACCTGCTGTAAAATGCTTGATTTCGAGAGTGAGCGAAACTAATGAAAACATTGTTGGGGTAAAACCTAAAGGGAAAGACCTAGCACCAAATCCAATTTGCCATCTGATCTAACTTCTGGAGGCAGTCAAAATGAGCCTTAGAATTCTTCCCTACCTTATTCCTGTGCTGAGATACAGGCTGCTCCAACTTGCTGTAAAATGCTTGATTTCGAGAGTGAGCGAAACTAATGAAAACATTGTTGGGGTAAAACCTAAAGGGAAAGACCTAGCACCAAATCCAATTTGCCATCTGATCTAACTTCTGGAGGCAGTCAAAATGAGCTTAGAATTCTTCCCTACCTTATTCCTGTGCTGAGATACAGGCTGCTCCAACCTGCTGTAAAATGCTTGATTTCGAGAGTGAGCGAAACTAATGAAAACATTGTTGGGGTAAAACCTAAAGGGAAAGACCTAGCACCAAATCCAATTTGCCATCTGATCTAACTTCTGGAGGCAGTCAAAATGAGCCTTAGAATTCTTCCCTACCTTATTCCTGTGCTGAGATACAGGCTGCTCCAACCTGCTGTAAAATGCTTGATTTCGAGAGTGAGCGAAACTAATGAAAACATTGTTGGGGTAAAACCTAAAGGGAAAGACCTAGCACCAAATCCAATTTGCCATCTGATCTAACTTCTGGAGGCAGTCAAAATGAGCCTTAGAATTCTTCCCTACCTTATTCCTGTGCTGAGATACAGGCTGCTCCAACCTGCTGTAAAATGCTTGATTTCGAGAGTGAGCGAAACTAATGAAAACATTGTTGGGGTAAAACCTAAAGGGAAAGACCTAGCACCAAATCCAATTTGCCATCTGATCTAACTTCTGGAGGCAGTCAAAATGAGCCTTAGAATTCTTCCCTACCTTATTCCTGTGCTGAGATACAGGCTGCTCCAACCTGCTGTAAAATGCTTGATTTCGAGAGTGAGCGAAACTAATGAAAACATTGTTGGGGTAAAACCTAAAGGGAAAGACCTAGCACCAAATCCAATTTGCCATCTGATCTAACTTCTGGAGGCAGTCAAAATGAGCCTTAGAATTCTTCCCTACCTTATTCCTGTGCTGAGATACAGGCTGCTCCAACCTGCTGTAAAATGCTTGATTTCGAGAGTGAGCGAAACTAATGAAAACATTGTTGGGGTAAAACCTAAAGGGAAAGACCTAGCACCAAATCCAATTTGCCATCTGATCTAACTTCTGGAGGCAGTCAAAATGAGCCTTAGAATTCTTCCCTACCTTATTCCTGTGCTGAGATACAGGCTGCTCCAACCTGCTGTAAAATGCTTGATTTCGAGAGTGAGCGAAACTAATGAAAACATTGTTGGGGTAAAACCTAAAGGGAAAGACCTAGCACCAAATCCAATTTGCCATCTGATCTAACTTCTGGAGGCAGTCAAAATGAGCCTTAGAATTCTTCCCTACCTTATTCCTGTGCTGAGATACAGGCTGCTCCAACCTGCTGTAAAATGCTTGATTTCGAGAGTGAGCGAAACTAATGAAAACATTGTTGGGGTAAAACCTAAAGGGAAAGACCTAGCACCAAATCCAATTTGCCATCTGATCTAACTTCTGGAGGCAGTCAAAATGAGCCTTAGAATTCTTCCCTACCTTATTCCTGTGCTGAGATACAGGCTGCTCCAACCTGCTGTAAAATGCTTGATTTCGAGAGTGAGCGAAACTAATGAAAACATTGTTGGGGTAAAACCTAAAGGGAAAGACCTAGCACCAAATCCAATTTGCCATCTGATCTAACTTCTGGAGGCAGTCAAAATGAGCCTTAGAATTCTTCCCTACCTTATTCCTGTGCTGAGATACAGGCTGCTCCAACCTGCTGTAAAATGCTTGATTTCGAGAGTGAGCGAAACTAATGAAAACATTGTTGGGGTAAAACCTAAAGGGAAAGACCTAGCACCAAATCCAATTTGCCATCTGATCTAACTTCTGGAGGCAGTCAAAATGAGCCTTAGAATTCTTCCCTACCTTATTCCTGTGCTGAGATACAGGCTGCTCCAACCTGCTGTAAAATGCTTGATTTCGAGAGTGAGCGAAACTAATGAAAACATTGTTGGGGTAAAACCTAAAGGGAAAGACCTAGCACCAAATCCAATTTGCCATCTGATCTAACTTCTGGAGGCAGTCAAAATGAGCCTTAGAATTCTTCCCTACCTTATTCCTGTGCTGAGATACAGGCTGCTCCAACCTGCTGTAAAATGCTTGATTTCGAGAGTGAGCGAAACTAATGAAAACATTGTTGGGGTAAAACCTAAAGGGAAAGACCTAGCACCAAATCCAATTTGCCATCTGATCTAACTTCTGGAGGCAGTCAAAATGAGCCTTAGAATTCTTCCCTACCTTATTCCTGTGCTGAGATACAGGCTGCTCCAACCTGCTGTAAAATGCTTGATTTCGAGAGTGAGCGAAACTAATGAAAACATTGTTGGGGTAAAACCTAAAGGGAAAGACCTAGCACCAAATCCAATTTGCCATCTGATCTAACTTCTGGAGGCAGTCAAAATGAGCCTTAGAATTCTTCCCTACCTTATTCCTGTGCTGAGATACAGGCTGCTCCAACCTGCTGTAAAATGCTTGATTTCGAGAGTGAGCGAAACTAATGAAAACATTGTTGGGGTAAAACCTAAAGGGAAAGACCTAGCACCAAATCCAATTTGCCATCTGATCTAACTTCTGGAGGCAGTCAAAATGAGCCTTAGAATTCTTCCCTACCTTATTCCTGTGCTGAGATACAGGCTGCTCCAACCTGCTGTAAAATGCTTGATTTCGAGAGTGAGCGAAACTAATGAAAACATTGTTGGGGTAAAACCTAAAGGGAAAGACCTAGCACCAAATCCAATTTGCCATCTGATCTAACTTCTGGAGGCAGTCAAAATGAGCCTTAGAATTCTTCCCTACCTTATTCCTGTGCTGAGATACAGGCTGCTCCAACCTGCTGTAAAATGCTTGATTTCGAGAGTGAGCGAAACTAATGAAAACATTGTTGGGGTAAAACCTAAAGGGAAAGACCTAGCACCAAATCCAATTTGCCATCTGATCTAACTTCTGGAGGCAGTCAAAATGAGCCTTAGAATTCTTCCCTACCTTATTCCTGTGCTGAGATACAGGCTGCTCCAACCTGCTGTAAAATGCTTGATTTCGAGAGTGAGCGAAACTAATGAAAACATTGTTGGGGTAAAACCTAAAGGGAAAGACCTAGCACCAAATCCAATTTGCCATCTGATCTAACTTCTGGAGGCAGTCAAAATGAGCCTTAGAATTCTTCCCTACCTTATTCCTGTGCTGAGATACAGGCTGCTCCAACCTGCTGTAAAATGCTTGATTTCGAGAGTGAGCGAAACTAATGAAAACATTGTTGGGGTAAAACCTAAAGGGAAAGACCTAGCACCAAATCCAATTTGCCATCTGATCTAACTTCTGGAGGCAGTCAAAATGAGCCTTAGAATTCTTCCCTACCTTATTCCTGTGCTGAGATACAGGCTGCTCCAACCTGCTGTAAAATGCTTGATTTCGAGAGTGAGCGAAACTAATGAAAACATTGTTGGGGTAAAACCTAAAGGGAAAGACCTAGCACCAAATCCAATTTGCCATCTGATCTAACTTCTGGAGGCAGTCAAAATGAGCCTTAGAATTCTTCCCTACCTTATTCCTGTGCTGAGATACAGGCTGCTCCAACCTGCTGTAAAATGCTTGATTTCGAGAGTGAGCGAAACTAATGAAAACATTGTTGGGGTAAAACCTAAAGGGAAAGACCTAGCACCAAATCCAATTTGCCATCTGATCTAACTTCTGGAGGCAGTCAAAATGAGCCTTAGAATTCTTCCCTACCTTATTCCTGTGCTGAGATACAGGCTGCTCCAACCTGCTGTAAAATGCTTGATTTCGAGAGTGAGCGAAACTAATGAAAACATTGTTGGGGTAAAACCTAAAGGGAAAGACCTAGCACCAAATCCAATTTGCCATCTGATCTAACTTCTGGAGGCAGTCAAAATGAGCCTTAGAATTCTTCCCTACCTTATTCCTGTGCTGAGATACAGGCTGCTCCAACCTGCTGTAAAATGCTTGATTTCGAGAGTGAGCGAAACTAATGAAAACATTGTTGGGGTAAAACCTAAAGGGAAAGACCTAGCACCAAATCCAATTTGCCATCTGATCTAACTTCTGGAGGCAGTCAAAATGAGCCTTAGAATTCTTCCCTACCTTATTCCTGTGCTGAGATACAGGCTGCTCCAACCTGCTGTAAAATGCTTGATTTCGAGAGTGAGCGAAACTAATGAAAACATTGTTGGGGTAAAACCTAAAGGGAAAGACCTAGCACCAAATCCAATTTGCCATCTGATCTAACTTCTGGAGGCAGTCAAAATGAGCCTTAGAATTCTTCCCTACCTTATTCCTGTGCTGAGATACAGGCTGCTCCAACCTGCTGTAAAATGCTTGATTTCGAGAGTGAGCGAAACTAATGAAAACATTGTTGGGGTAAAACCTAAAGGGAAAGACCTAGCACCAAATCCAATTTGCCATCTGATCTAACTTCTGGAGGCAGTCAAAATGAGCCTTAGAATTCTTCCCTACCTTATTCCTGTGCTGAGATACAGGCTGCTCCAACCTGCTGTAAAATGCTTGATTTCGAGAGTGAGCGAAACTAATGAAAACATTGTTGGGGTAAAACCTAAAGGGAAAGACCTAGCACCAAATCCAATTTGCCATCTGATCTAACTTCTGGAGGCAGTCAAAATGAGCCTTAGAATTCTTCCCTACCTTATTCCTGTGCTGAGATACAGGCTGCTCCAACCTGCTGTAAAATGCTTGATTTCGAGAGTGAGCGAAACTAATGAAAACATTGTTGGGGTAAAACCTAAAGGGAAAGACCTAGCACCAAATCCAATTTGCCATCTGATCTAACTTCTGGAGGCAGTCAAAATGAGCCTTAGAATTCTTCCCTACCTTATTCCTGTGCTGAGATACAGGCTGCTCCAACCTGCTGTAAAATGCTTGATTTCGAGAGTGAGCGAAACTAATGAAAACATTGTTGGGGTAAAACCTAAAGGGAAAGACCTAGCACCAAATCCAATTTGCCATCTGATCTAACTTCTGGAGGCAGTCAAAATGAGCCTTAGAATTCTTCCCTACCTTATTCCTGTGCTGAGATACAGGCTGCTCCAACCTGCTGTAAAATGCTTGATTTCGAGAGTGAGCGAAACTAATGAAAACATTGTTGGGGTAAAACCTAAAGGGAAAGACCTAGCACCAAATCCAATTTGCCATCTGATCTAACTTCTGGAGGCAGTCAAAATGAGCCTTAGAATTCTTCCCTACCTTATTCCTGTGCTGAGATACAGGCTGCTCCAACCTGCTGTAAAATGCTTGATTTCGAGAGTGAGCGAAACTAATGAAAACATTGTTGGGGTAAAACCTAAAGGGAAAGACCTAGCACCAAATCCAATTTGCCATCTGATCTAACTTCTGGAGGCAGTCAAAATGAGCCTTAGAATTCTTCCCTACCTTATTCCTGTGCTGAGATACAGGCTGCTCCAACCTGCTGTAAAATGCTTGATTTCGAGAGTGAGCGAAACTAATGAAAACATTGTTGGGGTAAAACCTAAAGGGAAAGACCTAGCACCAAATCCAATTTGCCATCTGATCTAACTTCTGGAGGCAGTCAAAATGAGCCTTAGAATTCTTCCCTACCTTATTCCTGTGCTGAGATACAGGCTGCTCCAACCTGCTGTAAAATGCTTGATTTCGAGAGTGAGCGAAACTAATGAAAACATTGTTGGGGTAAAACCTAAAGGGAAAGACCTAGCACCAAATCCAATTTGCCATCTGATCTAACTTCTGGAGGCAGTCAAAATGAGCCTTAGAATTCTTCCCTACCTTATTCCTGTGCTGAGATACAGGCTGCTCCAACCTGCTGTAAAATGCTTGATTTCGAGAGTGAGCGAAACTAATGAAAACATTGTTGGGGTAAAACCTAAAGGGAAAGACCTAGCACCAAATCCAATTTGCCATCTGATCTAACTTCTGGAGGCAGTCAAAATGAGCCTTAGAATTCTTCCCTACCTTATTCCTGTGCTGAGATACAGGCTGCTCCAACCTGCTGTAAAATGCTTGATTTCGAGAGTGAGCGAAACTAATGAAAACATTGTTGGGGTAAAACCTAAAGGGAAAGACCTAGCACCAAATCCAATTTGCCATCTGATCTAACTTCTGGAGGCAGTCAAAATGAGCCTTAGAATTCTTCCCTACCTTATTCCTGTGCTGAGATACAGGCTGCTCCAACCTGCTGTAAAATGCTTGATTTCGAGAGTGAGCGAAACTAATGAAAACATTGTTGGGGTAAAACCTAAAGGGAAAGACCTAGCACCAAATCCAATTTGCCATCTGATCTAACTTCTGGAGGCAGTCAAAATGAGCCTTAGAATTCTTCCCTACCTTATTCCTGTGCTGAGATACAGGCTGCTCCAACCTGCTGTAAAATGCTTGATTTCGAGAGTGAGCGAAACTAATGAAAACATTGTTGGGGTAAAACCTAAAGGGAAAGACCTAGCACCAAATCCAATTTGCCATCTGATCTAACTTCTGGAGGCAGTCAAAATGAGCCTTAGAATTCTTCCCTACCTTATTCCTGTGCTGAGATACAGGCTGCTCCAACCTGCTGTAAAATGCTTGATTTCGAGAGTGAGCGAAACTAATGAAAACATTGTTGGGGTAAAACCTAAAGGGAAAGACCTAGCACCAAATCCAATTTGCCATCTGATCTAACTTCTGGAGGCAGTCAAAATGAGCCTTAGAATTCTTCCCTACCTTATTCCTGTGCTGAGATACAGGCTGCTCCAACCTGCTGTAAAATGCTTGATTTCGAGAGTGAGCGAAACTAATGAAAACATTGTTGGGGTAAAACCTAAAGGGAAAGACCTAGCACCAAATCCAATTTGCCATCTGATCTAACTTCTGGAGGCAGTCAAAATGTAGCCTTAGAATTCTTCCCTACCTTATTCCTGTGCTGAGATACAGGCTGCTCCAACCTGCTGTAAAATGCTTGATTTCGAGAGTGAGCGAAACTAATGAAAACATTGTTGGGGTAAAACCTAAAGGGAAAGACCTAGCACCAAATCCAATTTGCCATCTGATCTAACTTCTGGAGGCAGTCAAAATGATCCTTAGAATTCTTCCCTACCTTATTCCTGTGCTGAGATACAGGCTGCTCCAACCTGCTGTAAAATGCTTGATTTCGAGAGTGAGCGAAACTAATGAAAACATTGTTGGGGTAAAACCTAAAGGGAAAGACCTAGCACCAAATCCAATTTGCCATCTGATCTAACTTCTGGAGGCAGTCAAAATGAGCCTTAGAATTCTTCCCTACCTTATTCCTGTGCTGAGATACAGGCTGCTCCAACCTGCTGTAAAATGCTTGATTTCGAGAGTGAGCGAAACTAATGAAAACATTGTTGGGGTAAAACCTAAAGGGAAAGACCTAGCACCAAATCCAATTTGCCATCTGATCTAACTTCTGGAGGCAGTCAAAATGATCCTTAGAATTCTTCCCTACCTTATTCCTGTGCTGAGATACAGGCTGCTCCAACCTGCTGTAAAATGCTTGATTTCGAGAGTGAGCGAAACTAATGAAAACATTGTTGGGGTAAAACCTAAAGGGAAAGACCTAGCACCAAATCCAATTTGCCATCTGATCTAACTTCTGGAGGCAGTCAAAATGAGCCTTAGAATTCTTCCCTACCTTATTCCTGTGCTGAGATACAGGCTGCTCCAACCTGCTGTAAAATGCTTGATTTCGAGAGTGAGCGAAACTAATGAAAACATTGTTGGGGTAAAACCTAAAGGGAAAGACCTAGCACCAAATCCAATTTGCCATCTGATCTAACTTCTGGAGGCAGTCAAAATGAGCCTTAGAATTCTTCCCTACCTTATTCCTGTGCTGAGATACAGGCTGCTCCAACCTGCTGTAAAATGCTTGATTTCGAGAGTGAGCGAAACTAATGAAAACATTGTTGGGGTAAAACCTAAAGGGAAAGACCTAGCACCAAATCCAATTTGCCATCTGATCTAACTTCTGGAGGCAGTCAAAATGAGCCTTAGAATTCTTCCCTACCTTATTCCTGTGCTGAGATACAGGCTGCTCCAACCTGCTGTAAAATGCTTGATTTCGAGAGTGAGCGAAACTAATGAAAACATTGTTGGGGTAAAACCTAAAGGGAAAGACCTAGCACCAAATCCAATTTGCCATCTGATCTAACTTCTGGAGGCAGTCAAAATGATCCTTAGAATTCTTCCCTACCTTATTCCTGTGCTGAGATACAGGCTGCTCCAACCTGCTGTAAAATGCTTGATTTCGAGAGTGAGCGAAACTAATGAAAACATTGTTGGGGTAAAACCTAAAGGGAAAGACCTAGCACCAAATCCAATTTGCCATCTGATCTAACTTCTGGAGGCAGTCAAAATGAGCCTTAGAATTCTTCCCTACCTTATTCCTGTGCTGAGATACAGGCTGCTCCAACCTGCTGTAAAATGCTTGATTTCGAGAGTGAGCGAAACTAATGAAAACATTGTTGGGGTAAAACCTAAAGGGAAAGACCTAGCACCAAATCCAATTTGCCATCTGATCTAACTTCTGGAGGCAGTCAAAATGAGCCTTAGAATTCTTCCCTACCTTATTCCTGTGCTGAGATACAGGCTGCTCCAACCTGCTGTAAAATGCTTGA
Organism: Melanerpes formicivorus; assembly: GCF_026170545.1. Lineage (NCBI taxonomy): Eukaryota > Metazoa > Chordata > Aves > Piciformes > Picidae > Melanerpes > Melanerpes formicivorus. The sequence goes on along the minus strand of NW_027143038.1, from coordinate 49,120 downwards.
TTTCGAGAGTGAGCGAAACTAATGAAAACATTGTTGGGGTAAAACCTAAAGGGAAAGACCTAGCACCAAATCCAATTTGCCATCTGATCTAACTTCTGGAGGCAGTCAAAATGAGCCTTAGAATTCTTCCCTACCTTATTCCTGTGCTGAGATACAGGCTGCTCCAACCTGCTGTAAAATGCTTGATTTCGAGAGTGAGCGAAACTAATGAAAACATTGTTGGGGTAAAACCTAAAGGGAAAGACCTAGCACCAAATCCAATTTGCCATCTGATCTAACTTCTGGAGGCAGTCAAAATGAGCCTTAGAATTCTTCCCTACCTTATTCCTGTGCTGAGATACAGGCTGCTCCAACCTGCTGTAAAATGCTTGATTTCGAGAGTGAGCGAAACTAATGAAAACATTGTTGGGGTAAAACCTAAAGGGAAAGACCTAGCACCAAATCCAATTTGCCATCTGATCTAACTTCTGGAGGCAGTCAAAATGAGCCTTAGAATTCTTCCCTACCTTATTCCTGTGCTGAGATACAGGCTGCTCCAACCTGCTGTAAAATGCTTGATTTCGAGAGTGAGCGAAACTAATGAAAACATTGTTGGGGTAAAACCTAAAGGGAAAGACCTAGCACCAAATCCAATTTGCCATCTGATCTAACTTCTGGAGGCAGTCAAAATGAGCCTTAGAATTCTTCCCTACCTTATTCCTGTGCTGAGATACAGGCTGCTCCAACCTGCTGTAAAATGCTTGATTTCGAGAGTGAGCGAAACTAATGAAAACATTGTTGGGGTAAAACCTAAAGGGAAAGACCTAGCACCAAATCCAATTTGCCATCTGATCTAACTTCTGGAGGCAGTCAAAATGAGCCTTAGAATTCTTCCCTACCTTATTCCTGTGCTGAGATACAGGCTGCTCCAACCTGCTGTAAAATGCTTGATTTCGAGAGTGAGCGAAACTAATGAAAACATTGTTGGGGTAAAACCTAAAGGGAAAGACCTAGCACCAAATCCAATTTGCCATCTGATCTAACTTCTGGAGGCAGTCAAAATGAGCCTTAGAATTCTTCCCTACCTTATTCCTGTGCTGAGATACAGGCTGCTCCAACCTGCTGTAAAATGCTTGATTTCGAGAGTGAGCGAAACTAATGAAAACATTGTTGGGGTAAAACCTAAAGGGAAAGACCTAGCACCAAATCCAATTTGCCATCTGATCTAACTTCTGGAGGCAGTCAAAATGAGCCTTAGAATTCTTCCCTACCTTATTCCTGTGCTGAGATACAGGCTAGCTCCAACCTGCTGTAAAATGCTTGATTTCGAGAGTGAGCGAAACTAATGAAAACATTGTTGGGGTAAAACCTAAAGGGAAAGACCTAGCACCAAATCCAATTTGCCATCTGATCTAACTTCTGGAGGCAGTCAAAATGAGCCTTAGAATTCTTCCCTACCTTATTCCTGTGCTGAGATACAGGCTGCTCCAACCTGCTGTAAAATGCTTGATTTCGAGAGTGAGCGAAACTAATGAAAACATTGTTGGGGTAAAACCTAAAGGGAAAGACCTAGCACCAAATCCAATTTGCCATCTGATCTAACTTCTGGAGGCAGTCAAAATGAGCCTTAGAATTCTTCCCTACCTTATTCCTGTGCTGAGATACAGGCTGCTCCAACCTGCTGTAAAATGCTTGATTTCGAGAGTGAGCGAAACTAATGAAAACATTGTTGGGGTAAAACCTAAAGGGAAAGACCTAGCACCAAATCCAATTTGCCATCTGATCTAACTTCTGGAGGCAGTCAAAATGAGCCTTAGAATTCTTCCCTACCTTATTCCTGTGCTGAGATACAGGCTGCTCCAACCTGCTGTAAAATGCTTGATTTCGAGAGTGAGCGAAACTAATGAAAACATTGTTGGGGTAAAACCTAAAGGGAAAGACCTAGCACCAAATCCAATTTGCCATCTGATCTAACTTCTGGAGGCAGTCAAAATGAGCCTTAGAATTCTTCCCTACCTTATTCCTGTGCTGAGATACAGGCTGCTCCAACCTGCTGTAAAATGCTTGATTTCGAGAGTGAGCGAAACTAATGAAAACATTGTTGGGGTAAAAACCTAAAGGGAAAGACCTAGCACCAAATCCAATTTGCCATCTGATCTAACTTCTGGAGGCAGTCAAAATGAGCCTTAGAATTCTTCCCCTACCTTATTCCTGTGCTGAGATACAGGCTGCTCCAACCTGCTGTAAAAATGCTTGATTTCGAGAGTGAGCGAAACTAATGAAAACATTGTTGGGGTAAAACCTAAAGGGAAAAGACCTAGCACCAATCCAATTTGCCATCTGATCTAACTTCTGGAGGCAGTCAAAATGAGCCTTAGAATTCTTCCCTACCTTATTCCTGTGCTGAGATACAGGCTGCTCCAACCTGCTGTAAAATGCTTGATTTCGAGAGTGAGCGAAAACTAATGAAAACATTGTTGGGGGTAAAACCTAAAGGGAAAGACCTAGCACCAAATCCACTTTGCCATCTGATCTAACTTCTGGAGGCAGTCAAAATGAGCCTTAGAATTCTTCCCCTACCTTATTCCTGTGCTGAGATACAGGCTGCTCCAACCTGCTGTAAAATGCTTGATTTCGAGAGTGAGCGAAACTAATGAAAACATTGTTGGGGTAAAACCTAAAGGGAAAGACCTAGCACCAAATCCAATTTGCCATCTGATCTAACTTCTGGAGGCAGTCAAAATGAGCCTTAGAATTCTTCCCTACCTTATTCCTGTGCTGAGATACAGGCTGCTCCAACCTGCTGTAAAATGCTTGATTTCGAGAGTGAGCGAAACTAATGAAAACATTGTTGAGGGTAAAACCTAAAGGGAAAGACCTAGCACCAAATCCAATTTGCCATCTGATCTAACTTCTGGAGGCAGTCAAAATGATCCTTAGAATTCTTCCCTACCTTATTCCCTGTGCTGAGATACAGGCTGCTCCAACCTGCTGTAAAATGCTTGATTTCGAGAGTGAGCGAAACTAATGAAAACATTGTTGGGGTAAAACCTAAAGGGAAAGACCTAGCACCAAATCCAATTGGCCATCTGATCTAACTTCTGGAGGCAGTCAAAATGATCCTTAGAATTCTTCCCTACCTTATTCCTGTGCTGAGATACAGGCTGCTCCAACCTGCTGTAAAATGCTTGATTTCGAGAGTGAGCGAAACTAATGAAAAACATTGTTGGGGTAAAAACCTAAAGGGAAAGACCTAGCACCAAATCCAATTTGCCATCTGATCTAACTTCTGGAGGCAGTCAAAATGATCCTTAGAATTCTTCCCTACCCTTATTCCTGTGCTGAGATACAGGCTGCTCCAACCTGCTGTAAAATGCTTGATTTCGAGAGTGAGCGAAACTAATGAAAACATTGTTGGGGTAAAACCTAAAGGGAAAGACCTAGCACCAAATCCAATTTGCCATCCGATCTAACTTCTGGAGGCAGTCAAAATGATCCTTAGAATTCTTCCCTACCTTATTCCTGTGCTGAGATACAGGCTGCTCCAACCTGCTGTAAAATGCTTGATTTCGAGAGTGAGCGAAACTAATGAAAACATTGTTGGGGTAAAACCTAAAGGGAAAGACCTAGCACCAAATCCAATTTGCCATCTGATCTAACTTCTGGAGGCAGTCAAAATGAGCCTTAGAATTCTTCCCTACCTTATTCCTGTGCTGAGATACAGGCTGCTCCAACCCTGCTGTAAAATGCTTGATTTCGAGAGTGAGCGAAACTAATGAAAACATTGTTGGGGTAAAACCTAAAGGGAAAGACCTAGCACCAAATCCAATTTGCCATCTGATCTAACTTCTGGAGGCAGTCAAAATGAGCCTTAGAATTCTTCCCTACCTTATTCCTGTGCTGAGATACAGGCTGCTCCAACCTGCTGTAAAATGCTTGATTTCGAGAGTGAGCGAAACTAATGAAAACATTGTTGGGGTAAAACCTAAAGGGAAAGACCTAGCACCAAATCCAATTTGCCATCTGATCTAACTTCTGGAGGCAGTCAAAATGAGCCTTAGAATTCTTCCCTACCTTATTCCTGTGCTGAGATACAGGCTGCTCCAACCTGCTGTAAAATGCTTGATTTCGAGAGTGAGCGAAACTAATGAAAACATTGTTGGGGTAAAACCTAAAGGAAAGACCTAGCACCAAATCCAATTTGCCATCTGATCTAACTTCTGGAGGCAGTCAAAATGAGCCTTAGAATTCTTCCCTACCTTATTCCTGTGCTGAGATACAGGCTGCTCCAACCTGCTGTAAAATGCTTGATTTCGAGAGTGAGCGAAACTAATGAAAACATTGTTGGGGGTAAAACCTAAAGGGAAAGGACCTAGCACCCAAATCCAATTTGCCATCTGATCTAACTTCTGGAGGCAGTCAAAATGAGCCTTAGAATTCTTCCCTACCTTATTCCTGTGCTGAGATACAGGCTGCTCCAACCTGCTGTAAAATGCTTGATTTCGAGAGTGAGCGAAACTAATGAAAACATTGTTGGGGTAAAACCTAAAGGGAAAGACCTAGCACCAAATCCAATTTGCCATCTGATCTAACTTCTGGAGGCAGTCAAAATGAGCCTTAGAATTCTTCCCTACCTTATTCCTGTGCTGAGATACAGGCTGCTCCAACCTGCTGTAAAATGCTTGATTTCGAGAGTGAGCGAAACTAATGAAAACATTGTTGGGGTAAAACCTAAAGGGAAAGACCTAGCACCAAATCCAATTTGCCATCTGATCTAACTTCTGGAGGCAGTCAAAATGAGCCTTAGAATTCTTCCCTACCTTATTCCTGTGCTGAGATACAGGCTGCTCCAACCTGCTGTAAAATGCTTGATTTCGAGAGTGAGCGAAACTAATGAAAACATTGTTGGGGTAAAACCTAAAGGGAAAGACCTAGCACCAAATCCAATTTGCCATCTGATCTAACTTCTGGAGGCAGTCAAAATGAGCCTTAGAATTCTTCCCTACCTTATTCCTGTGCTGAGATACAGGCTGCTCCAACCTGCTGTAAAATGCTTGATTTCGAGAGTGAGCGAAACTAATGAAAACATTGTTGGGGTAAAACCTAAAGGGAAAGACCTAGCACCAAATCCAATTTGCCATCTGATCTAACTTCTGGAGGCAGTCAAAATGAGCCTTAGAATTCTTCCCTACCTTATTCCTGTGCTGAGATACAGGCTGCTCCAACCTGCTGTAAAATGCTTGATTTCGAGAGTGAGCGAAACTAATGAAAACATTGTTGGGGTAAAACCTAAAGGGAAAGACCTAGCACCAAATCCAATTTGCCATCTGATCTAACTTCTGGAGGCAGTCAAAATGAGCCTTAGAATTCTTCCCTACCTTATTCCTGTGCTGAGATACAGGCTGCTCCAACCTGCTGTAAAATGCTTGATTTCGAGAGTGAGCGAAACTAATGAAAACATTGTTGGGGTAAAACCTAAAGGGAAAGACCTAGCACCAAATCCAATTTGCCATCTGATCTAACTTCTGGAGGCAGTCAAAATGAGCCTTAGAATTCTTCCCTACCTTATTCCTGTGCTGAGATACAGGCTGCTCCAACCTGCTGTAAAATGCTTGATTTCGAGAGTGAGCGAAACTAATGAAAACATTGTTGGGGTAAAACCTAAAGGGAAAGACCTAGCACCAAATCCAATTTGCCATCTGATCTAACTTCTGGAGGCAGTCAAAATGAGCCTTAGAATTCTTCCCTACCTTATTCCTGTGCTGAGATACAGGCTGCTCCAACCTGCTGTAAAATGCTTGATTTCGAGAGTGAGCGAAACTAATGAAAACATTGTTGGGGTAAAACCTAAAGGGAAAGACCTAGCACCAAATCCAATTTGCCATCTGATCTAACTTCTGGAGGCAGTCAAAATGAGCCTTAGAATTCTTCCCTACCTTATTCCTGTGCTGAGATACAGGCTGCTCCAACCTGCTGTAAAATGCTTGATTTCGAGAGTGAGCGAAACTAATGAAAACATTGTTGGGGTAAAACCTAAAGGGAAAGACCTAGCACCAAATCCAATTTGCCATCTGATCTAACTTCTGGAGGCAGTCAAAATGAGCCTTAGAATTCTTCCCTACCTTATTCCTGTGCTGAGATACAGGCTGCTCCAACCTGCTGTAAAATGCTTGATTTCGAGAGTGAGCGAAACTAATGAAAACATTGTTGGGGTAAAACCTAAAGGGAAAGACCTAGCACCAAATCCAATTTGCCATCTGATCTAACTTCTGGAGGCAGTCAAAATGAGCCTTAGAATTCTTCCCTACCTTATTCCTGTGCTGAGATACAGGCTGCTCCAACCTGCTGTAAAATGCTTGATTTCGAGAGTGAGCGAAACTAATGAAAACATTGTTGGGGTAAAACCTAAAGGGAAAGACCTAGCACCAAATCCAATTTGCCATCTGATCTAACTTCTGGAGGCAGTCAAAATGAGCCTTAGAATTCTTCCCTACCTTATTCCTGTGCTGAGATACAGGCTGCTCCAACCTGCTGTAAAATGCTTGATTTCGAGAGTGAGCGAAACTAATGAAAACATTGTTGGGGTAAAACCTAAAGGGAAAGACCTAGCACCAAATCCAATTTGCCATCTGATCTAACTTCTGGAGGCAGTCAAAATGAGCCTTAGAATTCTTCCCTACCTTATTCCTGTGCTGAGATACAGGCTGCTCCAACCTGCTGTAAAATGCTTGATTTCGAGAGTGAGCGAAACTAATGAAAACATTGTTGGGGTAAAACCTAAAGGGAAAGACCTAGCACCAAATCCAATTTGCCATCTGATCTAACTTCTGGAGGCAGTCAAAATGAGCCTTAGAATTCTTCCCTACCTTATTCCTGTGCTGAGATACAGGCTGCTCCAACCTGCTGTAAAATGCTTGATTTCGAGAGTGAGCGAAACTAATGAAAACATTGTTGGGGTAAAACCTAAAGGGAAAGACCTAGCACCAAATCCAATTTGCCATCTGATCTAACTTCTGGAGGCAGTCAAAATGAGCCTTAGAATTCTTCCCTACCTTATTCCTGTGCTGAGATACAGGCTGCTCCAACCTGCTGTAAAATGCTTGATTTCGAGAGTGAGCGAAACTAATGAAAACATTGTTGGGGTAAAACCTAAAGGGAAAGACCTAGCACCAAATCCAATTTGCCATCTGATCTAACTTCTGGAGGCAGTCAAAATGAGCCTTAGAATTCTTCCCTACCTTATTCCTGTGCTGAGATACAGGCTGCTCCAACCTGCTGTAAAATGCTTGATTTCGAGAGTGAGCGAAACTAATGAAAACATTGTTGGGGTAAAACCTAAAGGGAAAGACCTAGCACCAAATCCAATTTGCCATCTGATCTAACTTCTGGAGGCAGTCAAAATGAGCCTTAGAATTCTTCCCTACCTTATTCCTGTGCTGAGATACAGGCTGCTCCAACCTGCTGTAAAATGCTTGATTTCGAGAGTGAGCGAAACTAATGAAAACATTGTTGGGGTAAAACCTAAAGGGAAAGACCTAGCACCAAATCCAATTTGCCATCTGATCTAACTTCTGGAGGCAGTCAAAATGAGCCTTAGAATTCTTCCCTACCTTATTCCTGTGCTGAGATACAGGCTGCTCCAGACCTGCTGTAAAATGCTTGATTTCGAGAGTGAGCGAAACTAATGAAAACATTGTTGGGGTAAAACCTAAAGGGAAAGACCTAGCACCAAATCCAATTTGCCATCTGATCTAACTTCTGGAGGCAGTCAAAATGAGCCTTAGAATTCTTCCCTACCTTATTCCTGTGCTGAGATACAGGCTGCTCCAACCTGCTGTAAAATGCTTGATTTCGAGAGTGAGCGAAACTAATGAAAACATTGTTGGGGTAAAACCTAAAGGGAAAGACCTAGCACCAAATCCAATTTGCCATCTGATCTAACTTCTGGAGGCAGTCAAAATGAGCCTTAGAATTCTTCCCTACCTTATTCCTGTGCTGAGATACAGGCTGCTCCAACCTGCTGTAAAATGCTTGATTTCGAGAGTGAGCGAAACTAATGAAAACATTGTTGGGGTAAAACCTAAAGGGAAAGACCTAGCACCAAATCCAATTTGCCATCTGATCTAACTTCTGGAGGCAGTCAAAATGAGCCTTAGAATTCTTCCCTACCTTATTCCTGTGCTGAGATACAGGCTGCTCCAACCTGCTGTAAAATGCTTGATTTCGAGAGTGAGCGAAACTAATGAAAACATTGTTGGGGTAAAACCTAAAGGGAAAGACCTAGCACCAAATCCAATTTGCCATCTGATCTAACTTCTGGAGGCAGTCAAAATGAGCCTTAGAATTCTTCCCTACCTTATTCCTGTGCTGAGATACAGGCTGCTCCAACCTGCTGTAAAATGCTTGATTTCGAGAGTGAGCGAAACTAATGAAAACATTGTTGGGGTAAAACCTAAAGGGAAAGACCTAGCACCAAATCCAATTTGCCATCTGATCTAACTTCTGGAGGCAGTCAAAATGAGCCTTAGAATTCTTCCCTACCTTATTCCTGTGCTGAGATACAGGCTGCTCCAACCTGCTGTAAAATGCTTGATTTCGAGAGTGAGCGAAACTAATGAAAACATTGTTGGGGTAAAACCTAAAGGGAAAGACCTAGCACCAAATCCAATTTGCCATCTGATCTAACTTCTGGAGGCAGTCAAAATGAGCCTTAGAATTCTTCCCTACCTTATTCCTGTGCTGAGATACAGGCTGCTCCAACCTGCTGTAAAATGCTTGATTTCGAGAGTGAGCGAAACTAATGAAAACATTGTTGGGGTAAAACCTAAAGGGAAAGACCTAGCACCAAATCCAATTTGCCATCTGATCTAACTTCTGGAGGCAGTCAAAATGAGCCTTAGAATTCTTCCCTACCTTATTCCTGTGCTGAGATACAGGCTGCTCCAACCTGCTGTAAAATGCTTGATTTCGAGAGTGAGCGAAACTAATGAAAACATTGTTGGGGTAAAACCTAAAGGGAAAGACCTAGCACCAAATCCAATTTGCCATCTGATCTAACTTCTGGAGGCAGTCAAAATGAGCCTTAGAATTCTTCCCTACCTTATTCCTGTGCTGAGATACAGGCTGCTCCAACCTGCTGTAAAATGCTTGATTTCGAGAGTGAGCGAAACTAATGAAAACATTGTTGGGGTAAAACCTAAAGGGAAAGACCTAGCACCAAATCCAATTTGCCATCTGATCTAACTTCTGGAGGCAGTCAAAATGAGCCTTAGAATTCTTCCCTACCTTATTCCTGTGCTGAGATACAGGCTGCTCCAACCTGCTGTAAAATGCTTGATTTCGAGAGTGAGCGAAACTAATGAAAACATTGTTGGGGTAAAACCTAAAGGGAAAGACCTAGCACCAAATCCAATTTGCCATCTGATCTAACTTCTGGAGGCAGTCAAAATGAGCCTTAGAATTCTTCCCTACCTTATTCCTGTGCTGAGATACAGGCTGCTCCAACCTGCTGTAAAATGCTTGATTTCGAGAGTGAGCGAAACTAATGAAAACATTGTTGGGGTAAAACCTAAAGGGAAAGACCTAGCACCAAATCCAATTTGCCATCTGATCTAACTTCTGGAGGCAGTCAAAATGAGCCTTAGAATTCTTCCCTACCTTATTCCTGTGCTGAGATACAGGCTGCTCCAACCTGCTGTAAAATGCTTGATTTCGAGAGTGAGCGAAACTAATGAAAACATTGTTGGGGTAAAACCTAAAGGGAAAGACCTAGCACCAAATCCAATTTGCCATCTGATCTAACTTCTGGAGGCAGTCAAAATGAGCCTTAGAATTCTTCCCTACCTTATTCCTGTGCTGAGATACAGGCTGCTCCAACCTGCTGTAAAATGCTTGATTTCGAGAGTGAGCGAAACTAATGAAAACATTGTTGGGGTAAAACCTAAAGGGAAAGACCTAGCACCAAATCCAATTTGCCATCTGATCTAACTTCTGGAGGCAGTCAAAATGAGCCTTAGAATTCTTCCCTACCTTATTCCTGTGCTGAGATACAGGCTGCTCCAACCTGCTGTAAAATGCTTGATTTCGAGAGTGAGCGAAACTAATGAAAACATTGTTGGGGTAAAACCTAAAGGGAAAGACCTAGCACCAAATCCAATTTGCCATCTGATCTAACTTCTGGAGGCAGTCAAAATGAGCCTTAGAATTCTTCCCTACCTTATTCCTGTGCTGAGATACAGGCTGCTCCAACCTGCTGTAAAATGCTTGATTTCGAGAGTGAGCGAAACTAATGAAAACATTGTTGGGGTAAAACCTAAAGGGAAAGACCTAGCACCAAATCCAATTTGCCATCTGATCTAACTTCTGGAGGCAGTCAAAATGAGCCTTAGAATTCTTCCCTACCTTATTCCTGTGCTGAGATACAGGCTGCTCCAACCTGCTGTAAAATGCTTGATTTCGAGAGTGAGCGAAACTAATGAAAACATTGTTGGGGTAAAACCTAAAGGGAAAGACCTAGCACCAAATCCAATTTGCCATCTGATCTAACTTCTGGAGGCAGTCAAAATGAGCCTTAGAATTCTTCCCTACCTTATTCCTGTGCTGAGATACAGGCTGCTCCAACCTGCTGTAAAATGCTTGATTTCGAGAGTGAGCGAAACTAATGAAAACATTGTTGGGGTAAAACCTAAAGGGAAAGACCTAGCACCAAATCCAATTTGCCATCTGATCTAACTTCTGGAGGCAGTCAAAATGAGCCTTAGAATTCTTCCCTACCTTATTCCTGTGCTGAGATACAGGCTGCTCCAACCTGCTGTAAAATGCTTGATTTCGAGAGTGAGCGAAACTAATGAAAACATTGTTGGGGTAAAACCTAAAGGGAAAGACCTAGCACCAAATCCAATTTGCCATCTGATCTAACTTCTGGAGGCAGTCAAAATGAGCCTTAGAATTCTTCCCTACCTTATTCCTGTGCTGAGATACAGGCTGCTCCAACCTGCTGTAAAATGCTTGATTTCGAGAGTGAGCGAAACTAATGAAAACATTGTTGGGGTAAAACCTAAAGGGAAAGACCTAGCACCAAATCCAATTTGCCATCTGATCTAACTTCTGGAGGCAGTCAAAATGAGCCTTAGAATTCTTCCCTACCTTATTCCTGTGCTGAGATACAGGCTGCTCCAACCTGCTGTAAAATGCTTGATTTCGAGAGTGAGCGAAACTAATGAAAACATTGTTGGGGTAAAACCTAAAGGGAAAGACCTAGCACCAAATCCAATTTGCCATCTGATCTAACTTCTGGAGGCAGTCAAAATGAGCCTTAGAATTCTTCCCTACCTTATTCCTGTGCTGAGATACAGGCTGCTCCAACCTGCTGTAAAATGCTTGATTTCGAGAGTGAGCGAAACTAATGAAAACATTGTTGGGGTAAAACCTAAAGGGAAAGACCTAGCACCAAATCCAATTTGCCATCTGATCTAACTTCTGGAGGCAGTCAAAATGAGCCTTAGAATTCTTCCCTACCTTATTCCTGTGCTGAGATACAGGCTGCTCCAACCTGCTGTAAAATGCTTGATTTCGAGAGTGAGCGAAACTAATGAAAACATTGTTGGGGTAAAACCTAAAGGGAAAGACCTAGCACCAAATCCAATTTGCCATCTGATCTAACTTCTGGAGGCAGTCAAAATGAGCCTTAGAATTCTTCCCTACCTTATTCCTGTGCTGAGATACAGGCTGCTCCAACCTGCTGTAAAATGCTTGATTTCGAGAGTGAGCGAAACTAATGAAAACATTGTTGGGGTAAAACCTAAAGGGAAAGACCTAGCACCAAATCCAATTTGCCATCTGATCTAACTTCTGGAGGCAGTCAAAATGAGCCTTAGAATTCTTCCCTACCTTATTCCTGTGCTGAGATACAGGCTGCTCCAACCTGCTGTAAAATGCTTGATTTCGAGAGTGAGCGAAACTAATGAAAACATTGTTGGGGTAAAACCTAAAGGGAAAGACCTAGCACCAAATCCAATTTGCCATCTGATCTAACTTCTGGAGGCAGTCAAAATGAGCCTTAGAATTCTTCCCTACCTTATTCCTGTGCTGAGATACAGGCTGCTCCAACCTGCTGTAAAATGCTTGATTTCGAGAGTGAGCGAAACTAATGAAAACATTGTTGGGGTAAAACCTAAAGGGAAAGACCTAGCACCAAATCCAATTTGCCATCTGATCTAACTTCTGGAGGCAGTCAAAATGAGCCTTAGAATTCTTCCCTACCTTATTCCTGTGCTGAGATACAGGCTGCTCCAACCTGCTGTAAAATGCTTGATTTCGAGAGTGAGCGAAACTAATGAAAACATTGTTGGGGTAAAACCTAAAGGGAAAGACCTAGCACCAAATCCAATTTGCCATCTGATCTAACTTCTGGAGGCAGTCAAAATGAGCCTTAGAATTCTTCCCTACCTTATTCCTGTGCTGAGATACAGGCTGCTCCAACCTGCTGTAAAATGCTTGATTTCGAGAGTGAGCGAAACTAATGAAAACATTGTTGGGGTAAAACCTAAAGGGAAAGACCTAGCACCAAATCCAATTTGCCATCTGATCTAACTTCTGGAGGCAGTCAAAATGAGCCTTAGAATTCTTCCCTACCTTATTCCTGTGCTGAGATACAGGCTGCTCCAACCTGCTGTAAAATGCTTGATTTCGAGAGTGAGCGAAACTAATGAAAACATTGTTGGGGTAAAACCTAAAGGGAAAGACCTAGCACCAAATCCAATTTGCCATCTGATCTAACTTCTGGAGGCAGTCAAAATGAGCCTTAGAATTCTTCCCTACCTTATTCCTGTGCTGAGATACAGGCTGCTCCAACCTGCTGTAAAATGCTTGATTTCGAGAGTGAGCGAAACTAATGAAAACATTGTTGGGGTAAAACCTAAAGGGAAAGACCTAGCACCAAATCCAATTTGCCATCTGATCTAACTTCTGGAGGCAGTCAAAATGAGCCTTAGAATTCTTCCCTACCTTATTCCTGTGCTGAGATACAGGCTGCTCCAACCTGCTGTAAAATGCTTGATTTCGAGAGTGAGCGAAACTAATGAAAACATTGTTGGGGTAAAACCTAAAGGGAAAGACCTAGCACCAAATCCAATTTGCCATCTGATCTAACTTCTGGAGGCAGTCAAAATGAGCCTTAGAATTCTTCCCTACCTTATTCCTGTGCTGAGATACAGGCTGCTCCAACCTGCTGTAAAATGCTTGATTTCGAGAGTGAGCGAAACTAATGAAAACATTGTTGGGGTAAAACCTAAAGGGAAAGACCTAGCACCAAATCCAATTTGCCATCTGATCTAACTTCTGGAGGCAGTCAAAATGAGCCTTAGAATTCTTCCCTACCTTATTCCTGTGCTGAGATACAGGCTGCTCCAACCTGCTGTAAAATGCTTGATTTCGAGAGTGAGCGAAACTAATGAAAACATTGTTGGGGTAAAACCTAAAGGGAAAGACCTAGCACCAAATCCAATTTGCCATCTGATCTAACTTCTGGAGGCAGTCAAAATGAGCCTTAGAATTCTTCCCTACCTTATTCCTGTGCTGAGATACAGGCTGCTCCAACCTGCTGTAAAATGCTTGATTTCGAGAGTGAGCGAAACTAATGAAAACATTGTTGGGGTAAAACCTAAAGGGAAAGACCTAGCACCAAATCCAATTTGCCATCTGATCTAACTTCTGGAGGCAGTCAAAATGAGCCTTAGAATTCTTCCCTACCTTATTCCTGTGCTGAGATACAGGCTGCTCCAACCTGCTGTAAAATGCTTGATTTCGAGAGTGAGCGAAACTAATGAAAACATTGTTGGGGTAAAACCTAAAGGGAAAGACCTAGCACCAAATCCAATTTGCCATCTGATCTAACTTCTGGAGGCAGTCAAAATGAGCCTTAGAATTCTTCCCTACCTTATTCCTGTGCTGAGATACAGGCTGCTCCAACCTGCTGTAAAATGCTTGATTTCGAGAGTGAGCGAAACTAATGAAAACATTGTTGGGGTAAAACCTAAAGGGAAAGACCTAGCACCAAATCCAATTTGCCATCTGATCTAACTTCTGGAGGCAGTCAAAATGAGCCTTAGAATTCTTCCCTACCTTATTCCTGTGCTGAGATACAGGCTGCTCCAACCTGCTGTAAAATGCTTGATTTCGAGAGTGAGCGAAACTAATGAAAACATTGTTGGGGTAAAACCTAAAGGGAAAGACCTAGCACCAAATCCAATTTGCCATCTGATCTAACTTCTGGAGGCAGTCAAAATGAGCCTTAGAATTCTTCCCTACCTTATTCCTGTGCTGAGATACAGGCTGCTCCAACCTGCTGTAAAATGCTTGATTTCGAGAGTGAGCGAAACTAATGAAAACATTGTTGGGGTAAAACCTAAAGGGAAAGACCTAGCACCAAATCCAATTTGCCATCTGATCTAACTTCTGGAGGCAGTCAAAATGAGCCTTAGAATTCTTCCCTACCTTATTCCTGTGCTGAGATACAGGCTGCTCCAACCTGCTGTAAAATGCTTGATTTCGAGAGTGAGCGAAACTAATGAAAACATTGTTGGGGTAAAACCTAAAGGGAAAGACCTCGCACCAAATCCAATTTGCCATCTGATCTAACTTCTGGAGGCAGTCAAAATGAGCCTTAGAATTCTTCCCTACCTTATTCCTGTGCTGAGATACAGGCTGCTCCAACCTGCTGTAAAATGCTTGATTTCGAGAGTGAGCGAAACTAATGAAAACATTGTTGGGGTAAAACCTAAAGGGAAAGACCTAGCACCAAATCCAATTTGCCATCTGATCTAACTTCTGGAGGCAGTCAAAATGAGCCTTAGAATTCTTCCCTACCTTATTCCTGTGCTGAGATACAGGCTGCTCCAACCTGCTGTAAAATGCTTGATTTCGAGAGTGAGCGAAACTAATGAAAACATTGTTGGGGTAAAACCTAAAGGGAAAGACCTAGCACCAAATCCAATTTGCCATCTGATCTAACTTCTGGAGGCAGTCAAAATGAGCCTTAGAATTCTTCCCTACCTTATTCCTGTGCTGAGATACAGGCTGCTCCAACCTGCTGTAAAATGCTTGATTTCGAGAGTGAGCGAAACTAATGAAAACATTGTTGGGGTAAAACCTAAAGGGAAAGACCTAGCACCAAATCCAATTTGCCATCTGATCTAACTTCTGGAGGCAGTCAAAATGAGCCTTAGAATTCTTCCCTACCTTATTCCTGTGCTGAGATACAGGCTGCTCCAACCTGCTGTAAAATGCTTGATTTCGAGAGTGAGCGAAACTAATGAAAACATTGTTGGGGTAAAACCTAAAGGGAAAGACCTAGCACCAAATCCAATTTGCCATCTGATCTAACTTCTGGAGGCAGTCAAAATGAGCCTTAGAATTCTTCCCTACCTTATTCCTGTGCTGAGATACAGGCTGCTCCAACCTGCTGTAAAATGCTTGATTTCGAGAGTGAGCGAAACTAATGAAAACATTGTTGGGGTAAAACCTAAAGGGAAAGACCTAGCACCAAATCCAATTTGCCATCTGATCTAACTTCTGGAGGCAGTCAAAATGAGCCTTAGAATTCTTCCCTACCTTATTCCTGTGCTGAGATACAGGCTGCTCCAACCTGCTGTAAAATGCTTGATTTCGAGAGTGAGCGAAACTAATGAAAACATTGTTGGGGTAAAACCTAAAGGGAAAGACCTAGCACCAAATCCAATTTGCCATCTGATCTAACTTCTGGAGGCAGTCAAAATGAGCCTTAGAATTCTTCCCTACCTTATTCCTGTGCTGAGATACAGGCTGCTCCAACCTGCTGTAAAATGCTTGATTTCGAGAGTGAGCGAAACTAATGAAAACATTGTTGGGGTAAAACCTAAAGGGAAAGACCTAGCACCAAATCCAATTTGCCATCTGATCTAACTTCTGGAGGCAGTCAAAATGAGCCTTAGAATTCTTCCCTACCTTATTCCTGTGCTGAGATACAGGCTGCTCCAACCTGCTGTAAAATGCTTGATTTCGAGAGTGAGCGAAACTAATGAAAACATTGTTGGGGTAAAACCTAAAGGGAAAGACCTAGCACCAAATCCAATTTGCCATCTGATCTAACTTCTGGAGGCAGTCAAAATGAGCCTTAGAATTCTTCCCTACCTTATTCCTGTGCTGAGATACAGGCTGCTCCAACCTGCTGTAAAATGCTTGATTTCGAGAGTGAGCGAAACTAATGAAAACATTGTTGGGGTAAAACCTAAAGGGAAAGACCTAGCACCAAATCCAATTTGCCATCTGATCTAACTTCTGGAGGCAGTCAAAATGAGCCTTAGAATTCTTCCCTACCTTATTCCTGTGCTGAGATACAGGCTGCTCCAACCTGCTGTAAAATGCTTGATTTCGAGAGTGAGCGAAACTAATGAAAACATTGTTGGGGTAAAACCTAAAGGGAAAGACCTAGCACCAAATCCAATTTGCCATCTGATCTAACTTCTGGAGGCAGTCAAAATGAGCCTTAGAATTCTTCCCTACCTTATTCCTGTGCTGAGATACAGGCTGCTCCAACCTGCTGTAAAATGCTTGATTTCGAGAGTGAGCGAAACTAATGAAAACATTGTTGGGGTAAAACCTAAAGGGAAAGACCTAGCACCAAATCCAATTTGCCATCTGATCTAACTTCTGGAGGCAGTCAAAATGAGCCTTAGAATTCTCCCTACCTTATTCCTGTGCTGAGATACAGGCTGCTCCAACCTGCTGTAAAATGCTTGATTTCGAGAGTGAGCGAAACTAATGAAAACATTGTTGGGGTAAAACCTAAAGGGAAAGACCTAGCACCAAATCCAATTTGCCATCTGATCTAACTTCTGGAGGCAGTCAAAATGAGCCTTAGAATCTTCCCTACCTTATTCCTGTGCTGAGATACAGGCTGCTCCAACCTGCTGTAAAATGCTTGATTTCGAGAGTGAGCGAAACTAATGAAAACATTGTTGGGGTAAAACCTAAAGGGAAAGACCTAGCACCAAATCCAATTTGCCATCTGATCTAACTTCTGGAGGCAGTCAAATGAGCCTTAGAATTCTTCCCTACCTTATTCCTGTGCTGAGATACAGGCTGCTCCAACCTGCTGTAAAATGCTTGATTTCGAGAGTGAGCGAAACTAATGAAAACATTGTTGGGGTAAAACCTAAAGGGAAAGACCTAGCACCAAATCCAATTTGCCATCTGATCTAACTTCTGGAGGCAGTCAAATGAGCCTTAGAATTCTTCCCTACCTTATTCCTGTGCTGAGATACAGGCTGCTCCAACCTGCTGTAAAATGCTTGATTTCGAGAGTGAGCGAAACTAATGAAAACATTGTTGGGGTAAAACCTAAAGGGAAAGACCTAGCACCAAATCCAATTTGCCATCTGATCTAACTTCTGGAGGCAGTCAAAATGAGCCTTAGAATTCTTCCCTACCTTATTCCTGTGCTGAGATACAGGCTGCTCCAACCTGCTGTAAAATGCTTGATTTCGAGAGTGAGCGAAACTAATGAAAACATTGTTGGGTAAAACCTAAAGGGAAAGACCTCGCACCCAAATCCAATTTGCCATCTGATCTAACTTCTGGAGGCAGTCAAAATGAGCCTTAGAATTCTTCCCTACCTTATTCCTGTGCTGAGATACAGGCTGCTCCAACCTGCTGTAAAATGCTTGATTTCGAGAGTGAGCGAAACTAATGAAAACATTGTTGGGGTAAAACCTAAAGGGAAAGGACCTAGCACCAAATCCAATTTGCCATCTGATCTAACTTCTGGAGGCAGTCAAAATGAGCCTTAGAATTCTTCCCTACCTTATTCCTGTGCTGAGATACAGGCTGCTCCAACCTGCTGTAAAATGCTTGATTTCGAGAGTGAGCGAAACTAATGAAAACATTGTTGGGGTAAAACCTAAAGGGAAAGACCTAGCACCAAATCCAATTTGCCATCTGATCTAACTTCTGGAGGCAGTCAAAATGAGCCTTAGAATTCTTCCCTACCTTATTCCTGTGCTGAGATACAGGCTGCTCCAACCTGCTGTAAAATGCTTGATTTCGAGAGTGAGCGAAACTAATGAAAACATTGTTGGGGTAAAACCTAAAGGGAAAGACCTAGCACCAAATCCAATTTGCCATCTGATCTAACTTCTGGAGGCAGTCAAAATGAGCCTTAGAATTCTTCCCTACCTTATTCCTGTGCTGAGATACAGGCTGCTCCAACCTGCTGTAAAATGCTGATTTCGAGAGTGAGCGAAACTAATGAAAACATTGTTGGGGTAAAACCTAAAGGGAAAGACCTAGCACCAAATCCAATTTGCCATCTGATCTAACTTCTGGAGGCAGTCAAAATGAGCCTTAGAATTCTTCCCTACCTTATTCCTGTGCTGAGATACAGGCTGCTCCAACCTGCTGTAAAATGCTTGATTTCGAGAGTGAGCGAAACTAATGAAAACATTGTTGGGGTAAAACCTAAAGGGAAAGACCTCGCACCAAATCCAATTTGCCATCTGATCTAACTTCTGGAGGCAGTCAAAATGAGCCTTAGAATTCTTCCCTACCTTATTCCTGTGCTGAGATACAGGCTGCTCCAACCTGCTGTAAAATGCTTGATTTCGAGAGTGAGCGAAACTAATGAAAACATTGTTGGGGGTAAAACCTAAAGGGAAAGACCTAGCACCAAATCCAATTTGCCATCTGATCTAACTTCTGGAGGCAGTCAAAATGAGCCTTAGAATTCTTCCCTACCTTATTCCTGTGCTGAGATACAGGCTGCTCCAACCTGCTGTAAAATGCTTGATTTCGAGAGTGAGCGAAACTAATGAAAAACATTGTTGGGGTAAAACCTAAAGGGAAAGACCTAGCACCAAATCCAATTTGCCATCTGATCTAACTTCTGGAGGCAGTCAAAATGAGCCTTAGAATTCTTCCCTACCTTATTCCTGTGCTGAGATACAGGCTGCTCCAACCTGCTGTAAAATGCTTGATTTCGAGAGTGAGCGAAACTAATGAAAAACATTGTTGGGGTAAAACCTAAAGGGAAAGACCTCGCACCAAATCCAATTTGCCATCTGATCTAACTTCTGGAGGCAGTCAAAATGAGCCTTAGAATTCTTCCCTACCTTATTCCTGTGCTGAGATACAGGCTGCTCCAACCTGCTGTAAAATGCTTGATTTCGAGAGTGAGCGAAACTAATGAAAACATTGTTGGGGTAAAACCTAAAGGGAAAGACCTAGCACCAAATCCAATTTGCCATCTGATCTAACTTCTGGAGGCAGTCAAAATGAGCCTTAGAATTCTTCCCTACCTTATTCCTGTGCTGAGATACAGGCTGCTCCAACCTGCTGTAAAATGCTTGATTTCGAGAGTGAGCGAAACTAATGAAAACATTGTTGGGGTAAAACCTAAAGGGAAAGACCTCGCACCAAATCCAATTTGCCATCTGATCTAACTTCTGGAGGCAGTCAAAATGAGCCTTAGAATTCTTCCCTACCTTATTCCTGTGCTGAGATACAGGCTGCTCCAACCTGCTGTAAAATGCTTGATTTCGAGAGTGAGCGAAACTAATGAAAACTTTGTTGGGGTTAAAACCTAAAGGGAAAGACCTAGCACCAAATCCAATTTGCCATCTGATCTAACTTCTGGAGGCAGTCAAAATGAGCCTTAGAATTCTTCCCTACCTTATTCCTGTGCTGAGATACAGGCTGCTCCAACCTGCTGTAAAATGCTTGATTTCGAGAGTGAGCGAAACTAATGAAAACATTGTTGGGGTAAAACCTAAAGGGAAAGACCTAGCACCAAATCCAATTTGCCATCTGATCTAACTTCTGGAGGCAGTCAAAATGAGCCTTAGAATTCTTCCCTACCTTATTCCTGTGCTGAGATACAGGCTGCTCCAACCTGCTGTAAAATGCTTGATTTCGAGAGTGAGCGAAACTAATGAAAACATTGTTGGGGTAAAACCTAAAGGGAAAGACCTAGCACCAAATCCAATTTGCCATCTGATCTAACTTCTGGAGGCAGTCAAAATGAGCCTTAGAATTCTTCCCTACCTTATTCCTGTGCTGAGATACAGGCTGCTCCAACCTGCTGTAAAATGCTTGATTTCGAGAGTGAGCGAAACTAATGAAAACATTGTTGGGGTAAAACCTAAAGGGAAAGACCTCGCACCAAATCCAATTTGCCATCTGATCTAACTTCTGGAGGCAGTCAAAATGAGCCTTAGAATTCTTCCCTACCTTATTCCTGTGCTGAGATACAGGCTGCTCCAACCTGCTGTAAAATGCTTGATTTCGAGAGTGAGCGAAACTAATGAAAACATTGTTGGGGTAAAACCTAAAGGGAAAGACCTAGCACCAAATCCAATTTGCCATCTGATCTAACTTCTGGAGGCAGTCAAAATGAGCCTTAGAATTCTTCCCTACCTTATTCCTGTGCTGAGATACAGGCTGCTCCAACCTGCTGTAAAATGCTTGATTTCGAGAGTGAGCGAAACTAATGAAAACATTGTTGGGGTAAAACCTAAAGGGAAAGACCTAGCACCAAATCCAATTTGCCATCTGATCTAACTTCTGGAGGCAGTCAAAATGAGCCTTAGAATTCTTCCCTACCTTATTCCTGTGCTGAGATACAGGCTGCTCCAACCTGCTGTAAAATGCTTGATTTCGAGAGTGAGCGAAACTAATGAAAACATTGTTGGGGTAAAACCTAAAGGGAAAGACCTAGCACCAAATCCAATTTGCCATCTGATCTAACTTCTGGAGGCAGTCAAAATGAGCCTTAGAATTCTTCCCTACCTTATTCCTGTGCTGAGATACAGGCTGCTCCAACCTGCTGTAAAATGCTTGATTTCGAGAGTGAGCGAAACTAATGAAAACATTGTTGGGGTAAAACCTAAAGGGAAAGACCTAGCACCAAATCCAATTTGCCATCTGATCTAACTTCTGGAGGCAGTCAAAATGAGCCTTAGAATTCTTCCCTACCTTATTCCTGTGCTGAGATACAGGCTGCTCCAACCTGCTGTAAAATGCTTGATTTCGAGAGTGAGCGAAACTAATGAAAACATTGTTGGGGTAAAACCTAAAGGGAAAGACCTAGCACCAAATCCAATTTGCCATCTGATCTAACTTCTGGAGGCAGTCAAAATGAGCCTTAGAATTCTTCCCTACCTTATTCCTGTGCTGAGATACAGGCTGCTCCAACCTGCTGTAAAATGCTTGATTTCGAGAGTGAGCGAAACTAATGAAAACATTGTTGGGGTAAAACCTAAAGGGAAAGACCTAGCACCAAATCCAATTTGCCATCTGATCTAACTTCTGGAGGCAGTCAAAATGAGCCTTAGAATTCTTCCCTACCTTATTCCTGTGCTGAGATACAGGCTGCTCCAACCTGCTGTAAAATGCTTGATTTCGAGAGTGAGCGAAACTAATGAAAACATTGTTGGGGTAAAACCTAAAGGGAAAGACCTAGCACCAAATCCAATTTGCCATCTGATCTAACTTCTGGAGGCAGTCAAAATGAGCCTTAGAATTCTTCCCTACCTTATTCCTGTGCTGAGATACAGGCTGCTCCAACCTGCTGTAAAATGCTTGATTTCGAGAGTGAGCGAAACTAATGAAAACATTGTTGGGGTAAAACCTAAAGGGAAAGACCTAGCACCAAATCCAATTTGCCATCTGATCTAACTTCTGGAGGCAGTCAAAATGAGCCTTAGAATTCTTCCCTACCTTATTCCTGTGCTGAGATACAGGCTGCTCCAACCTGCTGTAAAATGCTTGATTTCGAGAGTGAGCGAAACTAATGAAAACATTGTTGGGGTAAAACCTAAAGGGAAAGACCTAGCACCAAATCCAATTTGCCATCTGATCTAACTTCTGGAGGCAGTCAAAATGAGCCTTAGAATTCTTCCCTACCTTATTCCTGTGCTGAGATACAGGCTGCTCCAACCTGCTGTAAAATGCTTGATTTCGAGAGTGAGCGAAACTAATGAAAACATTGTTGGGGTAAAACCTAAAGGGAAAGACCTAGCACCAAATCCAATTTGCCATCTGATCTAACTTCTGGAGGCAGTCAAAATGAGCCTTAGAATTCTTCCCTACCTTATTCCTGTGCTGAGATACAGGCTGCTCCAACCTGCTGTAAAATGCTTGATTTCGAGAGTGAGCGAAACTAATGAAAACATTGTTGGGGTAAAACCTAAAGGGAAAGACCTAGCACCAAATCCAATTTGCCATCTGATCTAACTTCTGGAGGCAGTCAAAATGAGCCTTAGAATTCTTCCCTACCTTATTCCTGTGCTGAGATACAGGCTGCTCCAACCTGCTGTAAAATGCTTGATTTCGAGAGTGAGCGAAACTAATGAAAACATTGTTGGGGTAAAACCTAAAGGGAAAGACCTAGCACCAAATCCAATTTGCCATCTGATCTAACTTCTGGAGGCAGTCAAAATGAGCCTTAGAATTCTTCCCTACCTTATTCCTGTGCTGAGATACAGGCTGCTCCAACCTGCTGTAAAATGCTTGATTTCGAGAGTGAGCGAAACTAATGAAAACATTGTTGGGGTAAAACCTAAAGGGAAAGACCTAGCACCAAATCCAATTTGCCATCTGATCTAACTTCTGGAGGCAGTCAAAATGAGCCTTAGAATTCTTCCCTACCTTATTCCTGTGCTGAGATACAGGCTGCTCCAACCTGCTGTAAAATGCTTGATTTCGAGAGTGAGCGAAACTAATGAAAACATTGTTGGGGTAAAACCTAAAGGGAAAGACCTAGCACCAAATCCAATTTGCCATCTGATCTAACTTCTGGAGGCAGTCAAAATGAGCCTTAGAATTCTTCCCTACCTTATTCCTGTGCTGAGATACAGGCTGCTCCAACCTGCTGTAAAATGCTTGATTTCGAGAGTGAGCGAAACTAATGAAAACATTGTTGGGGTAAAACCTAAAGGGAAAGACCTAGCACCAAATCCAATTTGCCATCTGATCTAACTTCTGGAGGCAGTCAAAATGAGCCTTAGAATTCTTCCCTACCTTATTCCTGTGCTGAGATACAGGCTGCTCCAACCTGCTGTAAAATGCTTGATTTCGAGAGTGAGCGAAACTAATGAAAACATTGTTGGGGTAAAACCTAAAGGGAAAGACCTAGCACCAAATCCAATTTGCCATCTGATCTAACTTCTGTGAGGCAGTCAAAATGAGCCTTAGAATTCTTCCCTACCTTATTCCTGTGCTGAGATACAGGCTGCTCCAACCTGCTGTAAAATGCTTGATTTCGAGAGTGAGCGAAACTAATGAAAACATTGTTGGGGTAAAACCTAAAGGGAAAGACCTAGCACCAAATCCAATTTGCCATCTGATCTAACTTCTGGAGGCAGTCAAAATGAGCCTTAGAATTCTTCCCTACCTTATTCCTGTGCTGAGATACAGGCTGCTCCAACCTGCTGTAAAATGCTTGATTTCGAGAGTGAGCGAAACTAATGAAAACATTGTTGGGGTAAAACCTAAAGGGAAAGACCTAGCACCAAATCCAATTTGCCATCTGATCTAACTTCTGGAGGCAGTCAAAATGAGCCTTAGAATTCTTCCCTACCTTATTCCTGTGCTGAGATACAGGCTGCTCCAACCTGCTGTAAAATGCTTGATTTCGAGAGTGAGCGAAACTAATGAAAACATTGTTGGGGTAAAACCTAAAGGGAAAGACCTAGCACCAAATCCAATTTGCCATCTGATCTAACTTCTGGAGGCAGTCAAAATGAGCCTTAGAATTCTTCCCTACCTTATTCCTGTGCTGAGATACAGGCTGCTCCAACCTGCTGTAAAATGCTTGATTTCGAGAGTGAGCGAAACTAATGAAAACATTGTTGGGGTAAAACCTAAAGGGAAAGACCTAGCACCAAATCCAATTTGCCATCTGATCTAACTTCTGGAGGCAGTCAAAATGAGCCTTAGAATTCTTCCCTACCTTATTCCTGTGCTGAGATACAGGCTGCTCCAACCTGCTGTAAAATGCTTGATTTCGAGAGTGAGCGAAACTAATGAAAACATTGTTGGGGTAAAACCTAAAGGGAAAGACCTAGCACCAAATCCAATTTGCCATCTGATCTAACTTCTGGAGGCAGTCAAAATGAGCCTTAGAATTCTTCCCTACCTTATTCCTGTGCTGAGATACAGGCTGCTCCAACCTGCTGTAAAATGCTTGATTTCGAGAGTGAGCGAAACTAATGAAAACATTGTTGGGGTAAAACCTAAAGGGAAAGACCTAGCACCAAATCCAATTTGCCATCTGATCTAACTTCTGGAGGCAGTCAAAATGAGCCTTAGAATTCTTCCCTACCTTATTCCTGTGCTGAGATACAGGCTGCTCCAACCTGCTGTAAAATGCTTGATTTCGAGAGTGAGCGAAACTAATGAAAACATTGTTGGGGTAAAACCTAAAGGGAAAGACCTAGCACCAAATCCAATTTGCCATCTGATCTAACTTCTGGAGGCAGTCAAAATGAGCCTTAGAATTCTTCCCTACCTTATTCCTGTGCTGAGATACAGGCTGCTCCAACCTGCTGTAAAATGCTTGATTTCGAGAGTGAGCGAAACTAATGAAAACATTGTTGGGGTAAAACCTAAAGGGAAAGACCTAGCACCAAATCCAATTTGCCATCTGATCTAACTTCTGGAGGCAGTCAAAATGAGCCTTAGAATTCTTCCCTACCTTATTCCTGTGCTGAGATACAGGCTGCTCCAACCTGCTGTAAAATGCTTGATTTCGAGAGTGAGCGAAACTAATGAAAACATTGTTGGGGTAAAACCTAAAGGGAAAGACCTAGCACCAAATCCAATTTGCCATCTGATCTAACTTCTGGAGGCAGTCAAAATGAGCCTTAGAATTCTTCCCTACCTTATTCCTGTGCTGAGATACAGGCTGCTCCAACCTGCTGTAAAATGCTTGATTTCGAGAGTGAGCGAAACTAATGAAAACATTGTTGGGGTAAAACCTAAAGGGAAAGACCTAGCACCAAATCCAATTTGCCATCTGATCTAACTTCTGGAGGCAGTCAAAATGAGCCTTAGAATTCTTCCCTACCTTATTCCTGTGCTGAGATACAGGCTGCTCCAACCTGCTGTAAAATGCTTGATTTCGAGAGTGAGCGAAACTAATGAAAACATTGTTGGGGTAAAACCTAAAGGGAAAGACCTAGCACCAAATCCAATTTGCCATCTGATCTAACTTCTGGAGGCAGTCAAAATGAGCCTTAGAATTCTTCCCTACCTTATTCCTGTGCTGAGATACAGGCTGCTCCAACCTGCTGTAAAATGCTTGATTTCGAGAGTGAGCGAAACTAATGAAAACATTGTTGGGGTAAAACCTAAAGGGAAAGACCTAGCACCAAATCCAATTTGCCATCTGATCTAACTTCTGGAGGCAGTCAAAATGATCCTTAGAATTCTTCCCTACCTTATTCCTGTGCTGAGATACAGGCTGCTCCAACCTGCTGTAAAATGCTTGATTTCGAGAGTGAGCGAAACTAATGAAAACATTGTTGGGGTAAAACCTAAAGGGAAAGACCTAGCACCAAATCCAATTTGCCATCTGATCTAACTTCTGGAGGCAGTCAAAATGATCCTTAGAATTCTTCCCTACCTTATTCCTGTGCTGAGATACAGGCTGCTCCAACCTGCTGTAAAATGCTTGATTTCGAGAGTGAGCGAAACTAATGAAAACATTGTTGGGGTAAAACCTAAAGGGAAAGACCTAGCACCAAATCCAATTTGCCATCTGATCTAACTTCTGGAGGCAGTCAATATGATCCTTAGAATTCTTCCCTACCTTATTCCTGTGCTGAGATACAGGCTGCTCCAACCTGCTGTAAAATGCTTGATTTCGAGAGTGAGCGAAACTAATGAAAACATTGTTGGGGTAAAACCTAAAGGGAAAGACCTAGCACCAAATCCAATTTGCCATCTGATCTAACTTCTGGAGGCAGTCAAAATGAGCCTTAGAATTCTTCCCTACCTTATTCCTGTGCTGAGATACAGGCTGCTCCAACCTGCTGTAAAATGCTTGATTTCGAGAGTGAGCGAAACTAATGAAAACATTGTTGGGTAAAAACCTAAAGGGAAAGACCTAGCACCAAATCCAATTTGCCATCTGATCTAACTTCTGGAGGCAGTCAAAATGAGCCTTAGAATTCTTCCCTACCTTATTCCTGTGCTGAGATACAGGCTGCTCCAACCTGCTGTAAAATGCTTGATTTCGAGAGTGAGCGAAACTAATGAAAACATTGTTGGGGTAAAACCTAAAGGGAAAGACCTAGCACCAAATCCAATTTGCCATCTGATCTAACTTCTGGAGGCAGTCAAAATGAGCCTTAGAATTCTTCCTACCTTATTCCTGTGCTGAGATACAGGCTGCTCCAACCTGCTGTAAAATGCTTGATTTCGAGAGTGAGCGAAACTAATGAAAACATTGTTGGGGTAAAACCTAAAGGGAAAGACCTAGCACCAAATCCAATTTGCCATCTGATCTAACTTCTGGAGGCAGTCAAGAATGATCCTTAGAATTCTTCCCTACCTTATTCCTGTGCTGAGATACAGGCTGCTCCAACCTGCTGTAAAATGCTTGATTTCGAGAGTGAGCGAAACTAATGAAAACATTGTTGGGGTAAAACCTAAAGGGAAAGACCTAGCACCAAATCCAATTTGCCATCTGATCTAACTTCTGGAGGCAGTCAAAATGATCTTAGAATTCTTCCCTACCTTATTCCTGTGCTGAGATACAGGCTGCTCCAACCTGCTGTAAAATGCTTGATTTCGAGAGTGAGCGAAACTAATGAAAACATTGTTGGGGTAAAACCTAAAGGGAAAGACCTAGCACCAAATCCAATTTGCCATCTGATCTAACTTCTGGAGGCAGTCAAAATGAGCCTTAGGAATTCTTCCCTACCTTATTCCTGTGCTGAGATACAGGCTGCTCCAACCTGCTGTAAAATGCTTGATTTCGAGAGTGAGCGAAACTAATGAAAACATTGTTGGGGTAAAACCTAAAGGGAAAGACCTAGCACCAAATCCAATTTGCCCTCTGATCTAACTTCTGGAGGCAGTCAAAATGATCCTTAGAATTCTTCCCTACCTTATTCCTGTGCTGAGATACAGGCTGCTCCAACCTGCTGTAAAATGCTTGATTTCGAGAGTGAGCGAAACTAATGAAAACATTGTTGGGGTAAAACCTAAAGGGAAAGACCTAGCACCAAATCCAATTTGCCATCTGATCTAACTTCTGGAGGCAGTCAAAATGAGCATTTGAATTCTTCCCTACCTTATTCCTGTGCTGAGATACAGGCTGCTCCAACCTGCTGTAAAATGCTTGATTTCGAGAGTGAGCGAAACTAATGAAAACATTGTTGGGGTAAAACCTAAAGGGAAAGACCTAGCACCAAATCCAATTTGCCATCTGATCTAACTTCTGGAGGCAGTCAAAATGATCCTTAGAATTCTTCCCTACCTTATTCCTGTGCTGAGATACAGGCTGCTCCAACCTGCTGTAAAATGCTTGATTTCGAGAGTGAGCGAAACTAATGAAAACATTGTTGGGGTAAAACCTAAAGGGAAAGACCTAGCACCAAATCCAATTTGCCATCTGATCTAACTTCTGGAGGTAGTCAAAATGATCCTTAGAATTCTTCCCTACCTTATTCCTGTGCTGAGATACAGGCTGCTCCAACCTGCTGTAAAATGCTTGATTTCGAGAGTGAGCGAAACTAATGAAAACATTGTTGGGTAAAACCTAAAGGGAAAGACCTAGCACCAAATCCAATTTGCCATCTGATCTAACTTCTGGAGGCAGTCAAAATGATCCTTAGAATTCTTCCCTACCTTATTCCTGTGCTGAGATACAGGCTGCTCCAACCTGCTGTAAAATGCTTGATTTCGAGAGTGAGCGAAACTAATGAAAACATTGTTGGGGTAAAACCTAAAGGGAAAGACCTAGCACCAAATCCAATTTGCCATCTGATCTAACTTCTGGAGGCAGTCAAGATGAGCCTTAGAATTCTTCCCTACCTTATTCCTGTGCTGAGATACAGGCTGCTCCAACCTGCTGTAAAATGCTTGATTTCGAGAGTGAGCGAAACTAATGAAAACATTGTTGGGGTAAAACCTAAAGGGAAAGACCTAGCACCAAATCCAATTTGCCATCTGATCTAACTTCTGGAGGCAGTCAAAATGATCCTTAGAATTCTTCCCTACCTTATTCCTGTGCTGAGATACAGGCTGCTCCAACCTGCTGTAAAATGCTTGATTTCGAGAGTGAGCGAAACTAATGAAAACATTGTTGGGGTAAAACCTAAAGGAAAGACCTAGCACCAAATCCAATTTGCCATCTGATCTAACTTCTGGAGGCAGTCAAAATGAGCCTTAGAATTCTTCCCTACCTTATTCCTGTGCTGAGATACAGGCTGCTCCAACCTGCTGTAAAATGCTTGATTTCGAGAGTGAGCGAAACTAATGAAAACATTGTTGGGGTAAAACCTAAAGGGAAAGACCTAGCACCAAATCCAATTTGCCATCTGATCTAACTTCTGGAGGCAGTCAAAATGAGCCTTAGAATTCTTCCCTACCTTATTCCTGTGCTGAGATACAGGCTGCTCCAACCTGCTGTAAAATGCTTGATTTCGAGAGTGAGCGAAACTAATGAAAACATTGTTGGGGTAAAACCTAAAGGGAAAGACCTAGCACCAAATCCAATTTGCCATCTGATCTAACTTCTGGAGGCAGTCAAAAATGATCCTTAGAATTCTTCCCTACCTTATTCCTGTGCTGAGATACAGGCTGCTCCAACCTGCTGTAAAATGCTTGATTTCGAGAGTGAGCGAAACTAATGAAAACATTGTTGGGGTAAAACCTAAAGGGAAAGACCTAGCACCAAATCCAATTTGCCATCTGATCTAACTTCTGGAGGCAGTCAAAATGATCCTTAGAATTCTTCCCTACCTTATTCCTGTGCTGAGATACAGGCTGCTCCAACCTGCTGTAAAATGCTTGATTTCGAGAGTGAGCGAAACTAATGAAAACATTGTTGGGGTAAAACCTAAAGGGAAAGACCTAGCACCAAATCCAATTTGCCATCTGATCTAACTTCTGGAGGCAGTCAAAATGATCCTTAGAATTCTTCCCTACCTTATTCCTGTGCTGAGATACAGGCTGCTCCAACCTGCTGTAAAATGCTTGATTTCGAGAGTGAGCGAAACTAATGAAAACATTGTTGGGGTAAAACCTAAAGGGAAAGACCTAGCACCAAATCCAATTTGCCATCTGATCTAACTTCTGGAGGCAGTCAAAATGAGCCTTAGAATTCTTCCCTACCTTATTCCTGTGCTGAGATACAGGCTGCTCCAACCTGCTGTAAAATGCTTGATTTCGAGAGTGAGCGAAACTAATGAAAACATTGTTGGGGTAAAACCTAAAGGGAAAGACCTAGCACCAAATCCAATTTGCCATCTGATCTAACTTCTGGAGGCAGTCAAGATGAGCCTTAGAATTCTTCCCTACCTTATTCCTGTGCTGAGATACAGGCTGCTCAACCTGCTGTAAAATGCTTGATTTCGAGAGTGAGCGAAACTAATGAAAACATTGTTGGGGTAAAACCTAAAGGGAAAGACCTAGCACCAAATCCAATTTGCCATCTGATCTAACTTCTGGAGGCAGTCAAAATGATCCTTAGAATTCTTCCCTACCTTATTCCTGTGCTGAGATACAGGCTGCTCCAACCTGCTGTAAAATGCTTGATTTCGAGAGTGAGCGAAACTAATGAAAACATTGTTGGGGTAAAACCTAAAGGGAAAGACCTAGCACCAAATCCAATTTGCCATCTGATCTAACTTCTGGAGGCAGTCAAAATGATCCTTAGAATTCTTCCCTACCTTATTCCTGTGCTGAGATACAGGCTGCTCCAACCTGCTGTAAAATGCTTGATTTCGAGAGTGAGCGAAACTAATGAAAACATTGTTGGGGTAAAACCTAAAGGGAAAGACCTAGCACCAAATCCAATTTGCCATCTGATCTAACTTCTGGAGGCAGTCAAAATGATCCTTAGAATTCTTCCCTACCTTATTCCTGTGCTGAGATACAGGCTGCTCCAACCTGCTGTAAAATGCTTGATTTCGAGAGTGAGCGAAACTAATGAAAACATTGTTGGGGTAAAACCTAAAGGGAAAGACCTAGCACCAAATCCAATTTGCCATCTGATCTAACTTCTGGAGGCAGTCAAAATGAGGCTTAGAATTCTTCCCTACCTTATTCCTGTGCTGAGATACAGGCTGCTCCAACCTGCTGTAAAATGCTTGATTTCGAGAGTGAGCGAAACTAATGAAAACATTGTTGGGGTAAAACCTAAAGGGAAAGACCTAGCACCAAATCCAATTTGCCATCTGATCTAACTTCTGGAGGCAGTCAAAATGATCCTTAGAATTCTTCCCTACCTTATTCCTGTGCTGAGATACAGGCTGCTCCAACCTGCTGTAAAATGCTTGATTTCGAGAGTGAGCGAAACTAATGAAAACATTGTTGGGGTAAAACCTAAAGGAAAGACCTAGCACCAAATCCAATTTGCCATCTGATCTAACTTCTGGAGGCAGTCAAAATGATCCTTAGAATTCTTCCCTACCTTATTCCTGTGCTGAGATACAGGCTGCTCCAACCTGCTGTAAAATGCTTGATTTCGAGAGTGAGCGAAACTAATGAAAACATTGTTGGGGTAAAACCTAAAGGGAAAGACCTAGCACCAAATCCAATTTGCCATCTGATCTAACTTCTGGAGGCAGTCAAAATGAGCCTTAGAATTCTTCCCTACCTTATTCCTGTGCTGAGATACAGGCTGCTCCAACCTGCTGTAAAATGCTTGATTTCGAGAGTGAGCGAAACTAATGAAAACATTGTTGGGGTAAAACCTAAAGGGAAAGACCTAGCACCAAATCCAATTTGCCATCTGATCTAACTTCTGGAGGCAGTCAAAATGATCCTTAGAATTCTTCCCTACCTTATTCCTGTGCTGAGATACAGGCTGCTCCAACCTGCTGTAAAATGCTTGATTTCGAGAGTGAGCGAAACTAATGAAAACATTGTTGGGGTAAAACCTAAAGGGAAAGACCTAGCACCAAATCCAATTTGCCATCTGATCTAACTTCTGGAGGCAGTCAAAATGAGCCTTAGAATTCTTCCCTACCTTATTCCTGTGCTGAGATACAGGCTGCTCCAACCTGCTGTAAAATGCTTGATTTCGAGAGTGAGCGAAACTAATGAAAACATTGTTGGGGTAAAACCTAAAGGGAAAGACCTAGCACCAAATCCAATTTGCCATCTGATCTAACTTCTGGAGGCAGTCAAAATGATCCTTAGAATTCTTCCCTACCTTATTCCTGTGCTGAGATACAGGCTGCTCCAACCTGCTGTAAAATGCTTGATTTCGAGAGTGAGCGAAAACTAATGAAAACATTGTTGGGGTAAAACCTAAAGGGAAAGACCTAGCACCAAATCCAATTTGCCATCTGATCTAACTTCTGGAGGCAGTCAAAATGATCCTTAGAATTCTTCCCTACCTTATTCCTGTGCTGAGATACAGGCTGCTCCAACCTGCTGTAAAATGCTTGATTTCGAGAGTGAGCGAAACTAATGAAAACATTGTTGGGGTAAAACCTAAAGGGAAAGACCTAGCACCAAATCCAATTTGCCATCTGATCTAACTTCTGGAGGCAGTCAAAATGATCCTTAGAATTCTTCCCTACCTTATTCCTGTGCTGAGATACAGGCTGCTCCAACCTGCTGTAAAATGCTTGATTTCGAGAGTGAGCGAAACTAATGAAAACATTGTTGGGGTAAAACCTAAAGGGAAAGACCTAGCACCAAATCCAATTTGCCATCTGATCTAACTTCTGGAGGCAGTCAAAATGAGCCTTAGAATTCTTCCCTACCTTATTCCTGTGCTGAGATACAGGCTGCTCCAACCTGCTGTAAAATGCTTGATTTCGAGAGTGAGCGAAACTAATGAAAACATTGTTGGGGTAAAACCTAAAGGGAAAGGACCTAGCACCAAATCCAATTTGCCATCTGATCTAACTTCTGGAGGCAGTCAAAATGATCCTTAGAATTCTTCCCTACCTTATTCCTGTGCTGAGATACAGGCTGCTCCAACCTGCTGTAAAATGCTTGATTTCGAGAGTGAGCGAAACTAATGAAAACATTGTTGGGGTAAAACCTAAAGGGAAAGACCTAGCACCAAATCCAATTTGCCATCTGATCTAACTTCTGGAGGCAGTCAAAATGAGGCTTAGAATTCTTCCCTACCTTATTCTGTGCTGAGATACAGGCTGCTCCAACCTGCTGTAAAATGCTTGATTTCGAGAGTGAGCGAAACTAATGAAAACATTGTTGGGGTAAAACCTAAAGGGAAAGACCTAGCACCAAATCCAATTTGCCATCTGATCTAACTTCTGGAGGCAGTCAAAATGAGCCTTAGAATTCTTCCCTACCTTATTCCTGTGCTGAGATACAGGCTGCTCCAACCTGCTGTTAAAATGCTTGATTTCGAGAGTGAGCGAAACTAATGAAAACATTGTTGGGGTAAAACCTAAAGGGAAAGACCTAGCACCAAATCCAATTTGCCATCTGATCTAACTTCTGGAGGCAGTCAAAATGATCCTTAGAATTCTTCCCTACCTTATTCCTGTGCTGAGATACAGGCTGCTCCAACCTGCTGTAAAATGCTTGATTTCGAGAGTGAGCGAAACTAATGAAAACATTGTTGGGGTAAAACCTAAAGGGAAAGACCTAGCACCAAATCCAATTTGCCATCTGATCTAACTTCTGGAGGCAGTCAAAATGATCCTTAGAATTCTTCCCTACCTTATTCCTGTGCTGAGATACAGGCTGCTCCAACCTGCTGTAAAATGCTTGATTTCGAGAGTGAGCGAAACTAATGAAAACATTGTTGGGGTAAAACCTAAAGGGAAAGACCTAGCACCAAATCCAATTTGCCATCTGATCTAACTTCTGGAGGCAGTCAAAATGAGCCTTAGAATTCTTCCCTACCTTATTCCTGTGCTGAGATACAGGCTGCTCCAACCTGCTGTAAAATGCTTGATTTCGAGAGTGAGCTAAACTAATGAAAACATTGTTGGGGTAAAACCTAAAGGGAAAGACCTAGCACCAAATCCAATTTGCCATCTGATCTAACTTCTGGAGGCAGTCAAAATGAGCCTTAGAATTCTTCCCTACCTTATTCCTGTGCTGAGATACAGGCTGCTCCAACCTGCTGTAAAATGCTTGATTTCGAGAGTGAGCGAAACTAATGAAAACATTGTTGGGTAAAACCTAAAGGGAAAGACCTAGCACCAAATCCAATTTGCCATCTGATCTAACTTCTGGAGGCAGTCAAAATGATCCTTAGAATTCTTCCCTACCTTATTCCTGTGCTGAGATACAGGCTGCTCCAACCTGCTGTAAAATGCTTGATTTCGAGAGTGAGCGAAACTAATGAAAACATTGTTGGGGTAAAACCTAAAGGGAAAGACCTAGCACCAAATCCAATTTGCCATCTGATCTAACTTCTGGAGGCAGTCAAAATGAGCATTTGAATTCTTCCCTACCTTATTCCTGTGCTGAGATACAGGCTGCTCCAACCTGCTGTAAAATGCTTGATTTCGAGAGTGAGCGAAACTAATGAAAACATTGTTGGGGTAAAACCTAAAGGGAAAGACCTAGCACCAAATCCAATTTGCCATCTGATCTAACTTCTGGAGGCAGTCAAAATGATCCTTAGAATTCTTCCCTACCTTATTCCTGTGCTGAGATACAGGCTGCTCCAACCTGCTGTAAAATGCTTGATTTCGAGAGTGAGCGAAACTAATGAAAACATTGTTGGGGGTAAAACCTAAAGGGAAAGACCTAGCACCAAATCCAATTTGCCATCTGATCTAACTTCTGGAGGCAGTCAAAATGATCCTTAGAATTCTTCCCTACCTTATTCCTGTGCTGAGATACAGGCTGCTCCAACCTGCTGTAAAATGCTTGATTTCGAGAGTGAGCGAAACTAATGAAAACATTGTTGGGGTAAAACCTAAAGGGAAAGACCTAGCACCAAATCCAATTTGCCATCTGATCTAACTTCTGGAGGCAGTCAAAATGATCCTTAGAATTCTTCCCTACCTTATTCCTGTGCTGAGATACAGGCTGCTCCAACCTGCTGTAAAATGCTTGATTTCGAGAGTGAGCGAAACTAATGAAAACATTGTTGGGGTAAAACCTAAACGGAAAGACCTAGCACCAAATCCAATTTGCCATCTGATCTAACTTCTGGAGGCAGTCAAAATGAGCCTTAGAATTCTTCCCTACCTTATTCCTGTGCTGAGATACAGGCTGCTCCAACCTGCTGTAAAATGCTTGATTTCGAGAGTGAGCGAAACTAATGAAAACATTGTTGGGGTAAAACCTAAAGGGAAAGACCTAGCACCAAATCCAATTTGCCATCTGATCTAACTTCTGGAGGCAGTCAAAATGAGCCTTAGAATTCTTCCCTACCTTATTCCTGTGCTGAGATACAGGCTGCTCCAACCTGCTGTAAAATGCTTGATTTCGAGAGTGAGCGAAACTAATGAAAACATTGTTGGGGTAAAACCTAAAGGGAAAGACCTAGCACCAAATCCAATTTGCCATCTGATCTAACTTCTGGAGGCAGTCAAAATGAGCCTTAGAATTCTTCCCTACCTTATTCCTGTGCTGAGATACAGGCTGCTCCAACCTGCTGTAAAATGCTTGATTTCGAGAGTGAGCGAAACTAATGAAAACATTGTTGGGGTAAAACCTAAAGGGAAAGACCTAGCACCAAATCCAATTTGCCATCTGATCTAACTTCTGGAGGCAGTCAAAATGAGCCTTAGAATTCTTCCCTACCTTATTCCTGTGCTGAGATACAGGCTGCTCCAACCTGCTGTAAAATGCTTGATTTCGAGAGTGAGCGAAACTAATGAAAACATTGTTGGGGTAAAACCTAAAGGGAAAGACCTAGCACCAAATCCAATTTGCCATCTGATCTAACTTCTGGAGGCAGTCAAAATGAGCCTTAGAATTCTTCCCTACCTTATTCCTGTGCTGAGATACAGGCTGCTCCAACCTGCTGTAAAATGCTTGATTTCGAGAGTGAGCGAAACTAATGAAAACATTGTTGGGGTAAAACCTAAAGGGAAAGACCTAGCACCAAATCCAATTTGCCATCTGATCTAACTTCTGGAGGCAGTCAAGATGAGCATTTGAATTCTTCCCTACCTTATTCCTGTGCTGAGATACAGGCTGCTCCAACCTGCTGTAAAATGCTTGATTTCGAGAGTGAGCGAAACTAATGAAAACATTGTTGGGGTAAAACCTAAAGGGAAAGACCTAGCACCAAATCCAATTTGCCATCTGATCTAACTTCTGGAGGCAGTCAAAATGAGCCTTAGAATTCTTCCCTACCTTATTCCTGTGCTGAGATACAGGCTGCTCCAACCTGCTGTAAAATGCTTGATTTCGAGAGTGAGCGAAACTAATGAAAACATTGTTGGGGTAAAACCTAAAGGGAAAGACCTAGCACCAAATCCAATTTGCCATCTGATCTAACTTCTGGAGGCAGTCAAAATGAGCCTTAGAATTCTTCCCTACCTTATTCCTGTGCTGAGATACAGGCTGCTCCAACCTGCTGTAAAATGCTTGATTTCGAGAGTGAGCGAAACTAATGAAAACATTGTTGGGGTAAAACCTAAAGGGAAAGACCTAGCACCAAATCCAATTTGCCATCTGATCTAACTTCTGGAGGCAGTCAAAATGATCCTTAGAATTCTTCCCTACCTTATTCCTGTGCTGAGATACAGGCTGCTCCAACCTGCTGTAAAATGCTTGATTTCGAGAGTGAGCGAAACTAATGAAAACATTGTTGGGGTAAAACCTAAAGGGAAAGACCTAGCACCAAATCCAATTTGCCATCTGATCTAACTTCTGGAGGCAGTCAAAATGAGCATTTGAATTCTTCCCTACCTTATTCCTGTGCTGAGATACAGGCTGCTCCAACCTGCTGTAAAATGCTTGATTTCGAGAGTGAGCGAAACTAATGAAAACATTGTTGGGGTAAAACCTAAAGGGAAAGGCCTAGCACCAAATCCAATTTGCCATCTGATCTAACTTCTGGAGGCAGTCAAAATGAGCCTTAGAATTCTTCCCTACCTTATTCCTGTGCTGAGATACAGGCTGCTCCAACCTGCTGTAAAATGCTTGATTTCGAGAGTGAGCGAAACTAATGAAAACATTGTTGGGGTAAAACCTAAAGGGAAAGACCTAGCACCAAATCCAATTTGCCATCTGATCTAACTTCTGGAGGCAGTCAAAATGAGCCTTAGAATTCTTCCCTACCTTATTCCTGTGCTGAGATACAGGCTGCTCCAACCTGCTGTAAAATGCTTGATTTCGAGAGTGAGCGAAACTAATGAAAACATTGTTGGGGTAAAACCTAAAGGGAAAGACCTAGCACCAAATCCAATTTGCCATCTGATCTAACTTCTGGAGGCAGTCAAAATGATCCTTAGAATTCTTCCCTACCTTATTCCTGTGCTGAGATACAGGCTGCTCCAACCTGCTGTAAAAT
Source organism: Melanerpes formicivorus (assembly GCF_026170545.1). NCBI lineage: Eukaryota > Metazoa > Chordata > Aves > Piciformes > Picidae > Melanerpes > Melanerpes formicivorus. The sequence goes on along the minus strand of NW_027143038.1, from coordinate 12,468 downwards.
GCTTGCTTTCGAGAGTGAGCGAAACTAATGAAAACATTGTTGGGGTAAAACCTAAAGGGAAAGACCTAGCACCAAATCCAATTTGCCATCTGATCTAACTTCTGGAGGCAGTCAAAATGAGCCTTAGAATTCTTCCCTACCTTATTCCTGTGCTGAGATACAGGCTGCTCCAACCTGCTGTAAAATGCTTGATTTCGAGAGTGAGCGAAACTAATGAAAACATTGTTGGGGTAAAACCTAAAGGGAAAGACCTAGCACCAAATCCAATTTGCCATCTGATCTAACTTCTGGAGGCAGTCAAAATGAGCCTTAGAATTCTTCCCTACCTTATTCCTGTGCTGAGATACAGGCTGCTCCAACCTGCTGTAAAATGCTTGATTTCGAGAGTGAGCGAAACTAATGAAAACATTGTTGGGGTAAAACCTAAAGGGAAAGACCTAGCACCAAATCCAATTTGCCATCTGATCTAACTTCTGGAGGCAGTCAAAATGATCCTTAGAATTCTTCCCTACCTTATTCCTGTGCTGAGATACAGGCTGCTCCAACCTGCTGTAAAATGCTTGATTTCGAGAGTGAGCGAAACTAATGAAAACATTGTTGGGGTAAAACCTAAAGGGAAAGACCTAGCACCAAATCCAATTTGCCATCTGATCTAACTTCTGGAGGCAGTCAAAATGATCCTTAGAATTCTTCCCTACCTTATTCCTGTGCTGAGATACAGGCTGCTCCAACCTGCTGTAAAATGCTTGATTTCGAGAGTGAGCGAAACTAATGAAAACATTGTTGGGGTAAAACCTAAAGGGAAAGACCTAGCACCAAATCCAATTTGCCATCTGATCTAACTTCTGGAGGCAGTCAAAATGAGCCTTAGAATTCTTCCCTACCTTATTCCTGTGCTGAGATACAGGCTGCTCCAACCTGCTGTAAAATGCTTGATTTCGAGAGTGAGCGAAACTAATGAAAACATTGTTGGGGTAAAACCTAAAGGGAAAGACCTAGCACCAAATCCAATTTGCCATCTGATCTAACTTCTGGAGGCAGTCAAAATGAGCCTTAGAATTCTTCCCTACCTTATTCCTGTGCTGAGATACAGGCTGCTCCAACCTGCTGTAAAATGCTTGATTTCGAGAGTGAGCGAAACTAATGAAAACATTGTTGGGGTAAAACCTAAAGGGAAAGACCTAGCACCAAATCCAATTTGCCATCTGATCTAACTTCTGGATGCAGTCAAAATGAGCCTTAGAATTCTTCCCTACCTTATTCCTGTGCTGAGATACAGGCTGCTCCAACCTGCTGTAAAATGCTTGATTTCGAGAGTGAGCGAAACTAATGAAAACATTGTTGGGGTAAAACCTAAAGGGAAAGACCTAGCACCAAATCCAATTTGCCATCTGATCTAACTTCTGGAGGCAGTCAAAATGATCCTTAGAATTCTTCCCTACCTTATTCCTGTGCTGAGATACAGGCTGCTCCAACCTGCTGTAAAATGCTTGATTTCGAGAGTGAGCGAAACTAATGAAAACATTGTTGGGGTAAAACCTAAAGGGAAAGACCTAGCACCAAATCCAATTTGCCATCTGATCTAACTTCTGGAGGCAGTCAAAATGAGCCTTAGAATTCTTCCCTACCTTATTCCTGTGCTGAGATACAGGCTGCTCCAACCTGCTGTAAAATGCTTGATTTCGAGAGTGAGCGAAACTAATGAAAACATTGTTGGGGTAAAACCTAAAGGGAAAGACCTAGCACCAAATCCAATTTGCCATCTGATCTAACTTCTGGAGGCAGTCAAAATGAGCCTTAGAATTCTTCCCTACCTTATTCCTGTGCTGAGATACAGGCTGCTCCAACCTGCTGTAAAATGCTTGATTTCGAGAGTGAGCGAAACTAATGAAAACATTGTTGGGGTAAAACCTAAAGGGAAAGACCTAGCACCAAATCCAATTTGCCATCTGATCTAACTTCTGGAGGCAGTCAAAATGATCCTTAGAATTCTTCCCTACCTTATTCCTGTGCTGAGATACAGGCTGCTCCAACCTGCTGTAAAATGCTTGATTTCGAGAGTGAGCGAAACTAATGAAAACATTGTTGGGGTAAAACCTAAAGGGAAAGACCTAGCACCAAATCCAATTTGCCATCTGATCTAACTTCTGGAGGCAGTCAAAATGAGCCTTAGAATTCTTCCCTACCTTATTCCTGTGCTGAGATACAGGCTGCTCCAACCTGCTGTAAAATGCTTGATTTCGAGAGTGAGCGAAACTAATGAAAACATTGTTGGGGTAAAACCTAAAGGGAAAGACCTAGCACCAAATCCAATTTGCCATCTGATCTAACTTCTGGAGGCAGTCAAAATGAGCCTTAGAATTCTTCCCTACCTTATTCCTGTGCTGAGATACAGGCTGCTCCAACCTGCTGTAAAATGCTTGATTTCGAGAGTGAGCGAAACTAATGAAAACATTGTTGGGGTAAAACCTAAAGGGAAAGACCTAGCACCAAATCCAATTTGCCATCTGATCTAACTTCTGGAGGCAGTCAAAATGATCCTTAGAATTCTTCCCTACCTTATTCCTGTGCTGAGATACAGGCTGCTCCAACCTGCTGTAAAATGCTTGATTTCGAGAGTGAGCGAAACTAATGAAAACATTGTTGGGGTAAAACCTAAAGGGAAAGACCTAGCACCAAATCCAATTTGCCATCTGATCTAACTTCTGGAGGCAGTCAAAATGAGCCTTAGAATTCTTCCCTACCTTATTCCTGTGCTGAGATACAGGCTGCTCCAACCTGCTGTAAAATGCTTGATTTCGAGAGTGAGCGAAACTAATGAAAACATTGTTGGGGTAAAACCTAAAGGGAAAGACCTAGCACCAAATCCAATTTGCCATCTGATCTAACTTCTGGAGGCAGTCAAAATGATCCTTAGAATTCTTCCCTACCTTATTCCTGTGCTGAGATACAGGCTGCTCCAACCTGCTGTAAAATGCTTGATTTCGAGAGTGAGCGAAACTAATGAAAACATTGTTGGGGTAAAACCTAAAGGGAAAGACCTAGCACCAAATCCAATTTGCCATCTGATCTAACTTCTGGAGGCAGTCAAAATGATCCTTAGAATTCTTCCCTACCTTATTCCTGTGCTGAGATACAGGCTGCTCCAACCTGCTGTAAAATGCTTGATTTCGAGAGTGAGCGAAACTAATGAAAACATTGTTGGGGTAAAACCTAAAGGGAAAGACCTAGCACCAAATCCAATTTGCCATCTGATCTAACTTCTGGAGGCAGTCAAAATGAGCCTTAGAATTCTTCCCTACCTTATTCCTGTGCTGAGATACAGGCTGCTCCAACCTGCTGTAAAATGCTTGATTTCGAGAGTGAGCGAAACTAATGAAAACATTGTTGGGGTAAAACCTAAAGGGAAAGACCTAGCACCAAATCCAATTTGCCATCTGATCTAACTTCTGGAGGCAGTCAAAATGAGCCTTAGAATTCTTCCCTACCTTATTCCTGTGCTGAGATACAGGCTGCTCCAACCTGCTGTAAAATGCTTGATTTCGAGAGTGAGCGAAACTAATGAAAACATTGTTGGGGTAAAACCTAAAGGGAAAGACCTAGCACCAAATCCAATTTGCCATCTGATCTAACTTCTGGAGGCAGTCAAAATGAGCCTTAGAATTCTTCCCTACCTTATTCCTGTGCTGAGATACAGGCTGCTCCAACCTGCTGTAAAATGCTTGATTTCGAGAGTGAGCGAAACTAATGAAAACATTGTTGGGGTAAAACCTAAAGGGAAAGACCTAGCACCAAATCCAATTTGCCATCTGATCTAACTTCTGGAGGCAGTCAAAATGATCCTTAGAATTCTTCCCTACCTTATTCCTGTGCTGAGATACAGGCTGCTCCAACCTGCTGTAAAATGCTTGATTTCGAGAGTGAGCGAAACTAATGAAAACATTGTTGGGGTAAAACCTAAAGGGAAAGACCTAGCACCAAATCCAATTTGCCATCTGATCTAACTTCTGGAGGCAGTCAAAATGATCCTTAGAATTCTTCCCTACCTTATTCCTGTGCTGAGATACAGGCTGCTCCAACCTGCTGTAAAATGCTTGATTTCGAGAGTGAGCGAAACTAATGAAAACATTGTTGGGGTAAAACCTAAAGGGAAAGACCTAGCACCAAATCCAATTTGCCATCTGATCTAACTTCTGGAGGCAGTCAAAATGAGCCTTAGAATTCTTCCCTACCTTATTCCTGTGCTGAGATACAGGCTGCTCCAACCTGCTGTAAAATGCTTGATTTCGAGAGTGAGCGAAACTAATGAAAACATTGTTGGGGTAAAACCTAAAGGGAAAGACCTAGCACCAAATCCAATTTGCCATCTGATCTAACTTCTGGAGGCAGTCAAAATGATCCTTAGAATTCTTCCCTACCTTATTCCTGTGCTGAGATACTGGCTGCTCCAACCTGCTGTGAAATGCTTGATTTCGAGAGTGAGCGAAACTAATGAAAACATTGTTGGGGTAAAACCTAAAGGGAAAGACCTAGCACCAAATCCAATTTGCCATCTGATCTAACTTCTGGAGGCAGTCAAAATGAGCCTTAGAATTCTTCCCTACCTTATTCCTGTGCTGAGATACAGGCTGCTCCAACCTGCTGTAAAATGCTTGATTTCGAGAGTGAGCGAAACTAATGAAAACATTGTTGGGGTAAAACCTAAAGGGAAAGACCTAGCACCAAATCCAATTTGCCATCTGATCTAACTTCTGGAGGCAGTCAAAATGAGCCTTAGAATTCTTCCCTACCTTATTCCTGTGCTGAGATACAGGCTGCTCCAACCTGCTGTAAAATGCTTGATTTCGAGAGTGAGCGAAACTAATGAAAACATTGTTGGGGTAAAACCTAAAGGGAAAGACCTAGCACCAAATCCAATTTGCCATCTGATCTAACTTCTGGAGGCAGTCAAAATGAGCCTTAGAATTCTTCCCTACCTTATTCCTGTGCTGAGATACAGGCTGCTCCAACCTGCTGTAAAATGCTTGATTTCGAGAGTGAGCGAAACTAATGAAAACATTGTTGGGGTAAAACCTAAAGGGAAAGACCTAGCACCAAATCCAATTTGCCATCTGATCTAACTTCTGGAGGCAGTCAAAATGATCCTTAGAATTCTTCCCTACCTTATTCCTGTGCTGAGATACAGGCTGCTCCAACCTGCTGTAAAATGCTTGATTTCGAGAGTGAGCGAAACTAATGAAAACATTGTTGGGGTAAAACCTAAAGGGAAAGACCTAGCACCAAATCCAATTTGCCATCTGATCTAACTTCTGGAGGCAGTCAAAATGAGCCTTAGAATTCTTCCCTACCTTATTCCTGTGCTGAGATACAGGCTGCTCCAACCTGCTGTAAAATGCTTGATTTCGAGAGTGAGCGAAACTAATGAAAACATTGTTGGGGTAAAACCTAAAGGGAAAGACCTAGCACCAAATCCAATTTGCCATCTGATCTAACTTCTGGAGGCAGTCAAAATGAGCCTTAGAATTCTTCCCTACCTTATTCCTGTGCTGAGATACAGGCTGCTCCAACCTGCTGTGAAATGCTTGATTTCGAGAGTGAGCGAAACTAATGAAAACATTGTTGGGGTAAAACCTAAAGGGAAAGACCTAGCACCAAATCCAATTTGTCATCTGATCTAACTTCTGGAGGCAGTCAAAATGAGCCTTAGAATTCTTCCCTACCTTATTCCTGTGCTGAGATACAGGCTGCTCCAACCTGCTGTAAAATGCTTGATTTCGAGAGTGAGCGAAACTAATGAAAACATTGTTGGGGTAAAACCTAAAGGGAAAGACCTAGCACCAAATCCAATTTGCCATCTGATCTAACTTCTGGAGGCAGTCAAAATGATCCTTAGAATTCTTCCCTACCTTATTCCTGTGCTGAGATACAGGCTGCTCCAACCTGCTGTAAAATGCTTGATTTCGAGAGTGAGCGAAACTAATGAAAATATTGTTGGGGTAAAACCTAAAGGGAAAGACCTAGCACCAAATCCAATTTGCCATCTGATCTAACTTCTGGAGGCAGTCAAAATGATCCTTAGAATTCTTCCCTACCTTATTCCTGTGCTGAGATACAGGCTGCTCCAACCTGCTGTAAAATGCTTGATTTCGAGAGTGAGCGAAACTAATGAAAACATTGTTGGGGTAAAACCTAAAGGGAAAGACCTAGCACCAAATCCAATTTGCCATCTGATCTAACTTCTGGAGGCAGTCAAAATGATCCTTAGAATTCTTCCCTACCTTATTCCTGTGCTGAGATACAGGCTGCTCCAACCTGCTGTAAAATGCTTGATTTCGAGAGTGAGCGAAACTAATGAAAACATTGTTGGGGTAAAACCTAAAGGGAAAGACCTAGCACCAAATCCAATTTGCCATCTGATCTAACTTCTGGAGGCAGTCAAAATGATCCTTAGAATTCTTCCCTACCTTATTCCTGTGCTGAGATACAGGCTGCTCCAACCTGCTGTAAAATGCTTGATTTCGAGAGTGAGCGAAACTAATGAAAACATTGTTGGGGTAAAACCTAAAGGGAAAGACCTAGCACCAAATCCAATTTGCCATCTGATCTAACTTCTGGAGGCAGTCAAAATGATCCTTAGAATTCTTCCCTACCTTATTCCTGTGCTGAGATACAGGCTGCTCCAACCTGCTGTAAAATGCTTGATTTCGAGAGTGAGCGAAACTAATGAAAACATTGTTGGGGTAAAACCTAAAGGGAAAGACCTAGCACCAAATCCAATTTGCCATCTGATCTAACTTCTGGAGGCAGTCAAAATGATCCTTAGAATTCTTCCCTACCTTATTCCTGTGCTGAGATACAGGCTGCTCCAACCTGCTGTAAAATGCTTGATTTCGAGAGTGAGCGAAACTAATGAAAACATTGTTGGGGTAAAACCTAAAGGGAAAGACCTAGCACCAAATCCAATTTGCCATCTGATCTAACTTCTGGAGGCAGTCAAAATGATCCTTAGAATTCTTCCCTACCTTATTCCTGTGCTGAGATACAGGCTGCTCCAACCTGCTGTAAAATGCTTGATTTCGAGAGTGAGCGAAACTAATGAAAACATTGTTGGGGTAAAACCTAAAGGGAAAGACCTAGCACCAAATCCAATTTGCCATCTGATCTAACTTCTGGAGGCAGTCAAAATGATCCTTAGAATTCTTCCCTACCTTATTCCTGTGCTGAGATACAGGCTGCTCCAACCTGCTGTAAAATGCTTGATTTCGAGAGTGAGCGAAACTAATGAAAACATTGTTGGGGTAAAACCTAAAGGGAAAGACCTAGCACCAAATCCAATTTGCCATCTGATCTAACTTCTGGAGGCAGTCAAAATGATCCTTAGAATTCTTCCCTACCTTATTCCTGTGCTGAGATACAGGCTGCTCCAACCTGCTGTAAAATGCTTGATTTCGAGAGTGAGCGAAACTAATGAAAACATTGTTGGGGTAAAACCTAAAGGGAAAGACCTAGCACCAAATCCAATTTGCCATCTGATCTAACTTCTGGAGGCAGTCAAAATGAGCCTTAGAATTCTTCCCTACCTTATTCCTGTGCTGAGATACAGGCTGCTCCAACCTGCTGTAAAATGCTTGATTTCGAGAGTGAGCGAAACTAATGAAAACATTGTTGGGGTAAAACCTAAAGGGAAAGACCTAGCACCAAATCCAATTTGCCATCTGATCTAACTTCTGGAGGCAGTCAAAATGAGCCTTAGAATTCTTCCCTACCTTATTCCTGTGCTGAGATACAGGCTGCTCCAACCTGCTGTAAAATGCTTGATTTCGAGAGTGAGCGAAACTAATGAAAACATTGTTGGGGTAAAACCTAAAGGGAAAGACCTAGCACCAAATCCAATTTGCCATCTGATCTAACTTCTGGAGGCAGTCAAAATGAGCCTTAGAATTCTTCCCTACCTTATTCCTGTGCTGAGATACAGGCTGCTCCAACCTGCTGTAAAATGCTTGATTTCGAGAGTGAGCGAAACTAATGAAAACATTGTTGGGGTAAAACCTAAAGGGAAAGACCTAGCACCAAATCCAATTTGCCATCTGATCTAACTTCTGGAGGCAGTCAAGAATGAGCCTTAGAATTCTTCCCTACCTTATTCCTGTGCTGAGATACAGGCTGCTCCAACCTGCTGTAAAATGCTTGATTTCGAGAGTGAGCGAAACTAATGAAAACATTGTTGGGGTAAAACCTAAAGGGAAAGACCTAGCACCAAATCCAATTTGCCATCTGATCTAACTTCTGGAGGCAGTCAAAATGAGCCTTAGAATTCTTCCCTACCTTATTCCTGTGCTGAGATACAGGCTGCTCCAACCTGCTGTAAAATGCTTGATTTCGAGAGTGAGCGAAACTAATGAAAACATTGTTGGGGTAAAACCTAAAGGGAAAGACCTAGCACCAAATCCAATTTGCCATCTGATCTAACTTCTGGAGGCAGTCAAAATGAGCCTTAGAATTCTTCCCTACCTTATTCCTGTGCTGAGATACAGGCTGCTCCAACCTGCTGTAAAATGCTTGATTTCGAGAGTGAGCGAAACTAATGAAAACATTGTTGGGGTAAAACCTAAAGGGAAAGACCTAGCACCAAATCCAATTTGCCATCTGATCTAACTTCTGGAGGCAGTCAAAATGAGCCTTAGAATTCTTCCCTACCTTATTCCTGTGCTGAGATACAGGCTGCTCCAACCTGCTGTAAAATGCTTGATTTCGAGAGTGAGCGAAACTAATGAAAACATTGTTGGGGTAAAACCTAAAGGGAAAGACCTAGCACCAAATCCAATTTGCCATCTGATCTAACTTCTGGAGGCAGTCAAAATGAGCCTTAGAATTCTTCCCTACCTTATTCCTGTGCTGAGATACAGGCTGCTCCAACCTGCTGTAAAATGCTTGATTTCGAGAGTGAGCGAAACTAATGAAAACATTGTTGGGGTAAAACCTAAAGGGAAAGACCTAGCACCAAATCCAATTTGCCATCTGATCTAACTTCTGGAGGCAGTCAAAATGAGCCTTAGAATTCTTCCCTACCTTATTCCTGTGCTGAGATACAGGCTGCTCCAACCTGCTGTAAAATGCTTGATTTCGAGAGTGAGCGAAACTAATGAAAACATTGTTGGGGTAAAACCTAAAGGGAAAGACCTAGCACCAAATCCAATTTGCCATCTGATCTAACTTCTGGAGGCAGTCAAAATGAGCCTTAGAATTCTTCCCTACCTTATTCCTGTGCTGAGATACAGGCTGCTCCAACCTGCTGTAAAATGCTTGATTTCGAGAGTGAGCGAAACTAATGAAAACATTGTTGGGGTAAAACCTAAAGGGAAAGACCTAGCACCAAATCCAATTTGCCATCTGATCTAACTTCTGGAGGCAGTCAAAATGAGCCTTAGAATTCTTCCCTACCTTATTCCTGTGCTGAGATACAGGCTGCTCCAACCTGCTGTAAAATGCTTGATTTCGAGAGTGAGCGAAACTAATGAAAACATTGTTGGGGTAAAACCTAAAGGGAAAGACCTAGCACCAAATCCAATTTGCCATCTGATCTAACTTCTGGAGGCAGTCAAAATGAGCCTTAGAATTCTTCCCTACCTTATTCCTGTGCTGAGATACAGGCTGCTCCAACCTGCTGTAAAATGCTTGATTTCGAGATGAGCGAAACTAATGAAAACATTGTTGGGGTAAAACCTAAAGGGAAAGACCTAGCACCAAATCCAATTTGCCATCTGATCTAACTTCTGGAGGCAGTCAAAATGAGCCTTAGAATTCTTCCCTACCTTATTCCTGTGCTGAGATACAGGCTGCTCCAACCTGCTGTAAAATGCTTGATTTCGAGAGTGAGCGAAACTAATGAAAACATTGTTGGGGTAAAACCTAAAGGGAAAGACCTAGCACCAAATCCAATTTGCCATCTGATCTAACTTCTGGAGGCAGTCAAAATGAGCCTTAGAATTCTTCCCTACCTTATTCCTGTGCTGAGATACAGGCTGCTCCAACCTGCTGTAAAATGCTTGATTTCGAGAGTGAGCGAAACTAATGAAAACATTGTTGGGGTAAAACCTAAAGGGAAAGACCTAGCACCAAATCCAATTTGCCATCTGATCTAACTTCTGGAGGCAGTCAAAATGAGCCTTAGAATTCTTCCCTACCTTATTCCTGTGCTGAGATACAGGCTGCTCCAACCTGCTGTAAAATGCTTGATTTCGAGAGTGAGCGAAACTAATGAAAACATTGTTGGGGTAAAACCTAAAGGGAAAGACCTAGCACCAAATCCAATTTGCCATCTGATCTAACTTCTGGAGGCAGTCAAAATGAGCCTTAGAATTTTTCCCTACCTTATTCCTGTGCTGAGATACAGGCTGCTCCAACCTGCTGTAAAATGCTTGATTTCGAGAGTGAGCGAAACTAATGAAAACATTGTTGGGGTAAAACCTAAAGGGAAAGACCTAGCACCAAATCCAATTTGCCATCTGATCTAACTTCTGGAGGCAGTCAAAATGAGCCTTAGAATTCTTCCCTACCTTATTCCTGTGCTGAGATACAGGCTGCTCCAACCTGCTGTAAAATGCTTGATTTCGAGAGTGAGCGAAACTAATGAAAACATTGTTGGGGTAAAACCTAAAGGGAAAGACCTAGCACCAAATCCAATTTGCCATCTGATCTAACTTCTGGAGGCAGTCAAAATGAGCCTTAGAATTCTTCCCTACCTTATTCCTGTGCTGAGATACAGGCTGCTCCAACCTGCTGTAAAATGCTTGATTTCGAGAGTGAGCGAAACTAATGAAAACATTGTTGGGGTAAAACCTAAAGGGAAAGACCTAGCACCAAATCCAATTTGCCATCTGATCTAACTTCTGGAGGCAGTCAAAATGAGCCTTAGAATTCTTCCCTACCTTATTCCTGTGCTGAGATACAGGCTGCTCCAACCTGCTGTAAAATGCTTGATTTCGAGAGTGAGCGAAACTAATGAAAACATTGTTGGGGTAAAACCTAAAGGGAAAGACCTAGCACCAAATCCAATTTGCCATCTGATCTAACTTCTGGAGGCAGTCAAAATGAGCCTTAGAATTCTTCCCTACCTTATTCCTGTGCTGAGATACAGGCTGCTCCAACCTGCTGTAAAATGCTTGATTTCGAGAGTGAGCGAAACTAATGAAAACATTGTTGGGGTAAAACCTAAAGGGAAAGACCTAGCACCAAATCCAATTTGCCATCTGATCTAACTTCTGGAGGCAGTCAAAATGAGCCTTAGAATTCTTCCCTACCTTATTCCTGTGCTGAGATACAGGCTGCTCCAACCTGCTGTAAAATGCTTGATTTCGAGAGTGAGCGAAACTAATGAAAACATTGTTGGGGTAAAACCTAAAGGGAAAGACCTAGCACCAAATCCAATTTGCCATCTGATCTAACTTCTGGAGGCAGTCAAAATGAGCCTTAGAATTCTTCCCTACCTTATTCCTGTGCTGAGATACAGGCTGCTCCAACCTGCTGTAAAATGCTTGATTTCGAGAGTGAGCGAAACTAATGAAAACATTGTTGGGGTAAAACCTAAAGGGAAAGACCTAGCACCAAATCCAATTTGCCATCTGATCTAACTTCTGGAGGCAGTCAAAATGAGCCTTAGAATTCTTCCCTACCTTATTCCTGTGCTGAGATACAGGCTGCTCCAACCTGCTGTAAAATGCTTGATTTCGAGAGTGAGCGAAACTAATGAAAACATTGTTGGGGTAAAACCTAAAGGGAAAGACCTAGCACCAAATCCAATTTGCCATCTGATCTAACTTCTGGAGGCAGTCAAAATGAGCCTTAGAATTCTTCCCTACCTTATTCCTGTGCTGAGATACAGGCTGCTCCAACCTGCTGTAAAATGCTTGATTTCGAGAGTGAGCGAAACTAATGAAAACATTGTTGGGGTAAAACCTAAAGGGAAAGACCTAGCACCAAATCCAATTTGCCATCTGATCTAACTTCTGGAGGCAGTCAAAATGAGCCTTAGAATTCTTCCCTACCTTATTCCTGTGCTGAGATACAGGCTGCTCCAACCTGCTGTAAAATGCTTGATTTCGAGAGTGAGCGAAACTAATGAAAACATTGTTGGGGTAAAACCTAAAGGGAAAGACCTAGCACCAAATCCAATTTGCCATCTGATCTAACTTCTGGAGGCAGTCAAAATGAGCCTTAGAATTCTTCCCTACCTTATTCCTGTGCTGAGATACAGGCTGCTCCAACCTGCTGTAAAATGCTTGATTTCGAGAGTGAGCGAAACTAATGAAAACATTGTTGGGGTAAAACCTAAAGGGAAAGACCTAGCACCAAATCCAATTTGCCATCTGATCTAACTTCTGGAGGCAGTCAAAATGAGCCTTAGAATTCTTCCCTACCTTATTCCTGTGCTGAGATACAGGCTGCTCCAACCTGCTGTAAAATGCTTGA
>NW_027143037.1:49153-92195 GCF_026170545.1 Melanerpes formicivorus | reverse complement strand
GATGGCTGCTCCCGTGGGGATGGATGCTCTTGGCTTGGGATGCTCCCCAGCATGGACCCTTGCAGCAGCTCAGCACCAGCTGGAGGATGCTGGCAGCCAACTCCACCTCCCCATTCTTCACACCCCAGCCCCATCCAGCCATGGGGTGCAGCCCCCCCTCTCCCCCAGGCTGCCCCTTACCCCCATTGAGGCTCTTCTCCTGCAGCAGGGCACGCAGGATCTGACTCTGCAGGGAGCTGAGGTTCCTCAGCCTGCACAGCTCCTCTGTCAGCTCCGTGTAGGCCAGTGCCAGGTTCACCCTGGGACAGGGACAAAGTGTCACCAAGGCTGAGACAGCCCCAGCCTCCTGCCTGGGGCTGGGAGGGGGCTCCCTCTGCCATGGGCTGCAGCCAAAGCTACCCCAAAATCAAGCTTTTAACCCAAAAGGGCAAAGCTGTGGTCGTGCATCACCCAGCAGTGCACCCACAGCCACCCTGTGAACGGGGAGGGGGACACACACACGTGGTGGGTGACATGAGTGTGTGTGTGGGGGGGGTCCCCCCCTTCCCCCATGTTTTTGGAGGCCCTGCCAAAGTCATCAATTCTGCCCCAAACTTGGGTGTCGCTTTTTGGCAGCTCCCTCTCCGCGGTGATGCGAAGGGAGAAGCTGCCTGCGAGGGCCCCGCGGGGCTGGGGACTCAACGCGGAGCGGGGAGGAGATAACTGAGTCGTTGTGACACCCCCGGGGCTCGGGAGACGCCGCTCCTAACAGCAGCAGACAGGGCGACCCCTGCCTGCCTGCCTGCCTGCCCGGCAGCTCCTGGGGTGGGGGGGGAAAAGAGTCGGGGAAGGAGGAAAAGGAAGAGGGGGGAAAAAAAATGAGGAAGAAGGGAAAGGAAAAGAAAAGAAAAGAGGGAGGGAGAAAAGAAAAGGACAAGAAAAAGGGAAAGGGAAAGAAAAGAATAAAAAAGGAAAAGAAAAAAAGGAAAAGAGAAAGAAAAAGGAAAAGGAAAAGATAAAAAGGAAAGGGAAAAGAAAGAGAAAAGGAAAGGGAAAAGAAAGAGAAAAATAAAGAGAAAAAAAGAAATAAGAAGAAAAATAAGAAAAAGTAAAACAAAAAAGAAAGAAAAAAGGAAAAGAAGAAAGAAAAGGAAAAGAAAAAAGAATATAAAAGAAGTAAAAAAAATAAAAGGAAAAGGAAAAGGAAAAAAAGGAGGAAAAAGAAAGGGAAAGGGAAAAAGGAAGACAGAATAAAAAGGCAGAAAGAAAAGGGAAAGGAAAAAGGGAAGGGGAAAGGAAAAGGGGGAAATGAAAACAAAAAAGGTGGAAGGGGAAAGGAGAAATTGATAGAAAGGGAAAAGCAGAAGGGGAAGGAGAAGGGGGAAGGGGAAAAGAGAAAGGGGAAGGGGGAAGGGGGGACAGGGGAAGGGGAAAGAGGAAAGGAGATAGGGAAAGGGGGAAAGGGGAAAGGAGAAAGGGAAAGGGGGAAAGGGGAAAGGGGAAAGGGGAAAGAGGAAGGGGGGAAAGGGGAAGGGGGGAAGGGGGAAGGGAGAATGGAGAAAGGGGAAGGGGGAAGGGGGGAAGGGGGAAGAGGAAGGGGGAAGGGGAAGGGGAAGGGGAAGGGGAAGGGGAAGGGGAAGGGGAAGGGGAAGGGGAAGGGGAAGGGGGAAGGGGGAAAGGGAAGGGAAAGGGGAAAGGGGAAAGGGGAAGGGGAAAGGGGAAGGGGGGAAGGGAAAAGGGGAAGGGGGAAGGGGGAAAGGGAAGGGGAAGGGGAAGGGGAAGGGGAAAGGGAAAGGGAAAGGAAAGGGGAAAGGGGAAAGGGGAAGGGGACGGGGGGAAGGGGAAAGGGGAAGGGGGGAAGGGGAAAGGGGGAAGGGGAAAAGGGGAAGTGGAAAAGGGGAAGGGGGAAGGGGAAAGGGGAAGGGGGAAGGGGGAAGGGGAAAGGGGAAAGGGGAAAGGAGAAGGGGGAAGGGGGAAGGGGAAAGGGGAAGGGGGAAAGGGGAAGGGGGAAAGTGGAAGGGGGAAGGGGGAAGTGGAAAGGGGAAAGGAGAAGGGGGAAGGGGGAAGGGGAAAGGGGAAGGGGAAAAGGGGAAGTGGAAAAGGGGATGGGAAAGGGGGAAGGGGAAGGCCAGGGCCGGTCTGGGCTTTGCACTAAAGGAAGTGACCTGGCGGGGGGGCAGTCTGGGGAGGGCCATCGCGGGACCTCCGTCTCCAGATGGCAGCGAGCGGGCAGCAGCAGCGCCGGGGGTGCCAGCTGGGCTGTGCCCGCCCCGGGCCCCACGCTCTGATCTACTGCGGGGAGACAGGAAACAGCAAAAGCCTCCAACACCTCGGGAAGGAGGAGGGGGGGACCCCCCCCGACACCCCAGCACCTTCCCGGCCCCGTGCCAGGCGAGGCCCCGCTGTGTCACCTTGCATCTGTCCACAGCCTGGCACGGGCTGCCTCCTGCCCGGGGGAGCTGTGATCTGATGCCAACCTGATGCCAGCCCCGGTCTCACAGTACAAGAGGAGGGGTCGGGGGGTGGGGGACACACACATGGGGGTGTGGAAGTCCCTCTGCCACCTCCCAGCAGCCCCTGTGTGCGTGCATGGAGCTGAGCTGGTGAGGAGAGAGGGGTAAGGACCTGCTTAGAGAGGTTACAGACCCTGCTGATGCCCAGGGTGGGGTTGGCACCAGGGAGGGGGTGGCAACGACCTCCCCCGGGTCTCATAGACTCACAGAATGGGTTGGGTTGGAAGGGACCCTTCAAGACCACCCAGTTCCAACCCCCCTGCCACAGGCAGGGACACCTCCACCAGCCCAGGCTGCCCAAAGCTTCATCCAGCCTGGCCTGAAACACCTCCAGGCTTGGAGTCCCCACAGGATTGGGTTTGGGGAGGGGGCAGGTTGGGGGGGGCTGGGGGGGGAGGGGTTGGCCCAAATTCCTACATCCAGGGTGCTCAGTCCCAGCCTCAGCACCCTCGGGGGGTGCCCTGATGGAGTCCCCAGAGCTCCCAGCTGCAGTGTGGGGAGGCCAGGAAGAGCTGCAGGGGCTGGAGGCATCCTCAGAGCAGCTCCCTTGGACCTTCAGGGTCATTGAGTCCAAGCCTGGACCCAGCCCTGCCCCAGGGCACCACCAACCCCTGGCCCTCAGCACCACAGCTCCAGGGCTTGGAGACCCCTCCGGGGCTGGGGACTCCACCACTGCCCCTGGGCAGCCTGGTGCCAACCCTTCCAGGGGAGAAAATGATCCCTAAAGGAGGAGCTCCCAGCGCCGGCACCTCCAGGGCTCCACCCCCGGGGTGCCACCGGTGCGGGGAGAAAGCCTCTGGTGGGGTTTGGTGCAGAGCTGGTGGAGAAGGGGCAGCCCAGGGCCCTGGGCACGGTCCCGGTGCCGCCTGGCGCCCCACAGGCTGGCACAGCTCCGTGCCCGGCCGGCGCCGTGCCGCAGACGTGAGCTGTCAGTGCCCTCTGCAGGCAGCAGCACCGAGCGGGCACCGAGCAGAGCAGGCGGTGCCAGGCTGTGCCAGGCGCCAGGCGGTGGGCACCCCGCTGCCCAGCTCCGCTCCCAGACCCCTGGGGTGCAGCAGGGGCTTGCGGGGTGCAGGATCTCACCTGCCTGCAGCACCCCCAGGGGATGCTGTCCAAAGGAGGGGGGGCGTGGGGTTCTATCACCCCGGGACACCCTGGAGGGGAAGCTCAGCGGTGCCCCAGCTTCCACCCAGGGTCCTGCCAGGGTAGGGACCCCTCCCCTTCTCCCCCCCCACCCCCATGGCAGCCCAGCCCTTGCCCCAGCCTGCCCCTGGCACTTACTGGTCGTCGCCCACCTTCTTCACCCAGGCCATGTCCCGCTCCGACTGCTCCTGGGGACAGCAGGCACCAGGTCAGCACCCAGACCCCTACCCAGCGGGCACGGGGGTGGGGGGGAGGGGGAGGGTCGTCCCGGGCTGCCAGCCCCTGCCCCACACCTGCTCCCGGGTGTCCTGCAGATGCTTCAGCTCCGCCTGCAGCCTCTCACACTCGGCCTTGAGGTGCTCCTCCCGGTGCTGGGCACGCTGTGCCTCCTGCCGTGCTGCCTCCAGCTCAGCCTCCAGCCCCCGGCTCTGCCAGCCCCCAGCACGCTCCAGCACTGCGGGCACGGCTCGGCTCAGCACCCAGCGCCCAGCGCCCAGCGCCCAGCACCCAGCGCTCAGCCTGGCAGGGTCCCGGGTGGGGGGGTGGTGGTTTGGGGGTGGTTCCAAGGGGGTCGGGAGGGGAGCAGCTCACCGTGGGTCAGGCTGGGGTTGGGGTGCAGGGTGAGGAAAGGCACCTCCTGCCCTGGCAGAGGGGGGCCCAGCCCGGGGAAGGTGGCACCGTCGCGCTGCCGCAGCTGCTGCTCCAGGCTCCGGATGCGGCTCAGGTGAGTCTCCACCAGTGCCCGCTGCCAGGGGAGGGAGAGAGAGGGCTGAACCCCCACCGGGCACCCTACCCCCTCCCCTGGGGGGTTCATCCTGTCCCCTCCCAGCAGAACCAGCACTGGGGGGCGCCACAGAGCTGGTGTCCGTCATGGCCAGGCGATGGGATCCATCCTGGCACAGCACGAGGGAGGATGGCATGGCACGGGTGGCGCCCCAGGCCTGGCACAGCATTGAGCCAGGTGGCACAGGGGAAGCTGGGGATGCCCAGGTGACCCCAAACACACGGTGCCAGCACCCAGGGACACATACATGCAGCATGCCAGAGCCAGGAGCACCCCTGAGGCGAGGTGGTGGTGGGGCGAGGGGCAAAGTGGTGCCACCTGCAGCCCCACGACCCCCAACGAGGCCATAGCGGGGGGGAGGGGAGCAGCCATGGATCCCCCAGCTCTCCCAAGTCCCAGAGGTGGCACCTGAGTGGGTGCAGACCCTCCCCCTGTCCCCAGTGCCTGCCAGCAGCCCTCACCATCTCCCCCAGCTCGCTCTCCAGGTCAGCCTTCTCCACGCACAGCTTCTCGTAGGCCTGGATCATCTCCTCCAGCTGCTCCTCACGCTCTTTGCTCTTCTGCAGCTGGGGGGAGGGGGAAGGGAGGGGACCTTGGTGGTCAGCTTGACCCCTTGAGTCCCCCAGCCCCTCCCCAGATCCCTCTCACCTCATGCTGGAACTGGTTGAGCTGCTGCTGCAGCGAAGCCTTCTCGCTCTTGAGCAGCGACGTCTCCTTGGCCCCGTAGAGGGAGAAGATGTGCTCCTCCCCGAACTCCCCGATCAGGGGGTACTGCAGCCAGGGGGCAGGGGGTCAGAGGGCACCCCCAGCCCCACCACAACCCCCTCCCCGTCAGGCACAGAGCCAGCCAGGGCGGAAGAGCCCTTTGAGATCACCCAGCCCAGCCTAGCACCCAGCGGCTGCTGCCCGACCGAGCCCTGGCAGCCAGCGCCTCCCCCTGCTGGTTTTGAGCACCTCCGGGGATGGAGACCTCACCACCTCCCCGGGCAGCACATCCCGGGGGCCAAGCTCTCTTCCTGGGCAGAGTTCCTTCCTCCCCTCCAGCCCAAACCTCCCCTGGCACAGCTTGAGGCTGTGTCCTCTCCTCCTGGCACTGGGTGCCTGGAACCAACCCCCCCTGGCTGCAGCCTCCCTGCAGGGAGTTGGAGAGAGCAAGAAGGTCTCCCCTGAGCCTCCTCTTCTCCAGGCTAAGCAACCCCAGCTCCCTCAGCCTCTCCTCCCGGGCTCTGCTCCAGACCCCTCCCCAGCCTTTTGCCTCAGACCCCTCCCCAGCCTTGTGCCCCAGACCCCTCCCCAGCCTTGTGCCCCAGACCCCTCCCCAGCCTTGTGCCCCAGACCCCTCCCCAGCTTTGCTGCCCTCCTCTGGACAGGTTCCTGCTGAGCCAACCTCCTTCCTCCCCGCGGTCGTGCCCCCGTCCCCCCTCCCCCCCCCCTCACCTTGACCTCGTACACCTTGAGCCTGCGCTTGAGGGTGGAGTTCTCCCTCTCCAGCCCTGTCAGCCGGTTCTTGATGTCGTCGTAGGCGGTGATGAGGGCGAAGTGGGAGGCTGAGCACATCTCCCCCGAGAGGTCTGTGTTGGGACTGTCCAACCAGTCCTCATCCGGCCCCAGGGCCTCCTGAGTCAGGATGCTGATGTCGTCCTCGAACATGGAGTCCATGTCCTGCCTGCAGGGGGGGTGGACGGACAGACAGACAGCTGCTGGTGACCCCCCACGGCGGGGATGATGTTCTTGGCAGTGAGACTGGGAGGGGGTTGCCCAGGGAGGCTGTGGATGTCTCCTCCCTGGAGGGGTTCAAGGCCAGGCTGGATGAGGCAAGCTGGGAGGGCTCCCTGCCCATGGCAGGGTGTGGGGGGGTTGGAACTGGAGGATGTTGAAGGTCTCCTTCCAGCCTGAGCCATTCCATGGATCTGGGGAGTTCCTGCCCGTGGTGGGCAGGCACTGGCACAGGCTGTCCAGGGAGGCTGTGGAGCTGTTCAAGGCCAGGCTGGATGGGACCTTGAGCAGCCTGGGCTGGTGGGAGCTGCCCCTGCCCACGGCAGAGAGGTTGGAACTGGAGGATCTTGAAGGTCTCCTTCCAGCCTGAGCCGTTCCATGGATTCTATGAACCTGGCCAGGAGCAGCCCAAAGCCCCTGGAGCAGCCTGGGCTGGGGGCGGGGGGGGGCTGGGTGCAGGACCTGCCCTGGGCTGGCTCAGCGGGACCCTGGCCATGGATCAGCCTCCCCCTGAGCCCAGCCAGGTCCTGGGGACAGAGATGGGTCTGCAGGAGCTTGGTTTGTGCCTCCACAAAGGCTGGAGGGGGAAGGATGATCCCCGGAGCTGCCAGCAGCAGCAGCTCCAGCCCTGCAGCATGCCCAGGACGGCGGCAGGGGGGGAGGACACCAGCCAGGTGCTGCCCTCTGCCACCCACAGGAGGGGCCAGCAGCACTGGGAGGGGGGGCAAGAGCAGGAGCCAGGGGGGCAGAGCCCATCCCAGGTCGGGAAGGGGGGTGCCAGGGTGACTTTCCCCACGTCCCCCCCGGGAGCAGGCACCAGGAATAGCAGCCCCGTGCCACACGCGAGCTGCTTCCCACGCAGCCTGCGCCGTGCCCTAGATACTGGCACCGCCGCTCACCCCCCCCCCTCCCCGGGCACACCTGCCTCCTGCTCCCCAAACCTGCCCCCACGGGCACCCTGGCACCCCCCTGATCCTGCCCTGCTCAGCACCAGCGCCGCAGGATTGGTCCCCAAAGGGAAGGGTTGGGAGCGGCGCAGGTTCCCCAAGGCTGGTGGCACCAGGAGCTCTGCCACAGGGCCTGGCACAGCCTTGGCTGGGTGAGGTGGCAGTGGCTGGGGTGCTGAGCGCTGGCACGGGCGTGTGGGTGAGCTGGTGCTGGCACCCCCCCCTCCCTGGGTGCCCATGGGCATGCAGGGGCCCATGGGCACTGTACCCACATCCTGGGTGGGCACCCCGCGGGCACCAGCGCTCTGGCACTGTACCCACACCTGAGCTGGAGACACAGAGGGCATGCAGGTGCTCTGGCACCGTCCCTCCCCCATCCTGCTTGGGGACCTCATGGGCATCAGCGCTCTGGCACAGTCTCCCCCATCCCAGCCGGGGACCCGGTGGGCACCGGGGGTGGCATCTGGCCAGGCGCAGCCTCGCTGGCTCTGGGCAGCCAGCCAGGAGCTGCCATGGCACAAATAATTCATGGCACAAAGGCAGGAGAGGGAGAGGAGGGAGGAGATTGCTGCCAGGTGACGTGGTGGGGACAGCCTCCCCCCCCGAGCCTCGCCAGAGCCTGGGCCCAGCCCAGCCCTGCTGGCACCCCCAGCCCCACTCTGCCCCGGGGGGGGTTGGCAAGGGCCCGTGGGCAGTTTTGGGCACACATTTAACAGCCTCCATTGGGATCAGGAGCATGGAATGTGGGCACCCCCCCTCCTCCAGCACTGTGTCCCCTCCTCTGTCCCCAACCTTAAATGAGTGAGGGGCCTCAAATCTTGCCCCCTCCCCCCCCCGCCCCGGGCACTGATGGAGGGGGCACAGCTCTGCTTGGACATCATCATCATCACCAGCATCATCATCATCACCAGCATCACCATCCCCCTGGGGAAACTGAGGCACCCCACTAAGCCCAGCCCAGCCTCCCCAGGCCCCCTCCAAGCAATCCCAGGAGCCATGGGTGCCCCAAACGGTGCCCAGGGCTCTTGGGGGCACCACATGGGTTGGAGCCCACAGTACCAAGCAGGGATGAGACCTTCTCCTTCCTTGGCACACAGAACCTGGCAGCAGCTCTGCACCCAGAGCGCCCCCTCCCCGGCTGGCTTTGTGCCTCAGTTTCCCCATCCGTGCCAGGCTGTGCCACCTGCCTTGTGGTGTGCCCCGGGCGCGGGGCGAGGCGGTGCAGGCTGGGCAGGGCTGCGGCGCGGGCAGAGGCGTCTCAGGCGTCGGCAGGGAGCGGCGGGGGGCAGGAGGAGCTCGGTGGAGGGCAGGAGGAGATCGGCGAGGGGCAGGAGGAGCTCGGTGGAGGGCAGGAGGAACTCGGCCGGGGGCAGGAGGAGCTCGGCGAGGGCCAGGAGGAGCTCGGCGAGGGGCAGGAGGAGCTCGGTCGGGGGCAAGAGGAGATCGGCGAGGGGCAGGAGGAGCTCGGTGGAGGGCAGGAGGAGATCGGCCGGGGGCAGGAGGAGCTCTGCGAAGGAAGCACCACCAGAGGGGCGGAGGGAGGTGGCAGCGCTGGCATCAGGTTCCGAGGGGGCAAGCGAGGAGCTCTCCAGGGCCGCCCTGCGCTGGCCACGCTGCCCGCACGCTGCCAGCGCTCAGCCCTTCCTCCAGGCCTGCACAATGCCTTGGAAAAAAAAACACACAAAAAAGAGGGGAAAATCGATGAAAATGGAGCTGCAGCTTCCCCGGCAGCAGGACACTGCCCGGGGGGGTGGGGGGTAGGGGGACACTGCCCGGGGGGGCAGCAGGGGGGGTGCGGGATGGAGGGACACACAGGTTCGGCTGGCGGGTGGCAGCCCCCGGTGGGGACGGGGATGGGAACAAGCTGTGCCAGGCAGCAGATGCCACCGGGATGCCAGCACCCAGCTGGCATCTGGGGAGAGGCACAGCCCAGTTTGGGGAGGAAGGGGAGGGGTCTGGGCGGATGCGTTTGGTGGGACTTAAGCTTCCCCCCTCCTCCCCTCCCCTCCCCACCCCCCTCTCCAAGCCAGGCACCCCCTGGCCCGAGCCTCAGGGGGCTGCAGCTGGGACAAGCCCTCCCAAGCCCCCTCCTCAGTGCTGGGAGCTCCTTGGGTGCCTTCCCTGCTGCTGGGAGGTCGGCAGGGTGCAGGGAGGGGGGCTGATGGCATCACCGGCGGGGCAACCGGGCTGCCAACCGGGCTGCCAACCGGGCTGCCAACCGCTCAACCGGAGTGCCAAAGGGGCTCAGGTTGACCGTACCCCACCCCCCGACTACCCCTGAGCCAGGGAGCGGGGCCCGGGCAGGCGGCTGAGCCCGGGAGGGGGTGGCAGGTACCGGCGGTGGGGGCTCGGCCTGGCTCCAGTACCTCCGGTAAAACCTCCCCGAGCATCCCTGGGCCGGGCCGGTGTCGCACCGAGCCCGGGGGTCGCCGCGGCTGAGGTTGGGGTTGGAGACGCAGGAGGGGACCGGACGTGGAACCGGGGATGGAGCCGGGATATGAGGGATGAAACTGGGGATGAAGATGAGACGGGATGAAGATGATAACCGGAGATGGAACCGGGGATGAAGATGTGTGACCGGGGATGGGGCTGGGACCGGAGATGGAACCGGAGATGGACCTGCAGGTAGGGGGTGGGGGTGGGGGGCCGGAATGGAACCGGGGATGAAGCAGGCAGGCCCGGGGAGGGTGCGGGCAGCCCGGCTCCCACCCCCCACACACCCCAGCCCCGGTCCAGGCCCCGCACTCACCGGTGATGCAGTAGCTGCGGCGGTACCCACCGAGCTGCGGCTCCTTCCCCGCACCCTTAGGTCCCGTTACCCGGTTCCGGTGTCAGTCCCGGTCCCGAACGCCCCCGCCGCAGCCCCGGCCCCGGCCCCGCCGTTTCTTCCGCTCCGGGAGACACCGAGAAACCACGTGGGCACCGGGCGGCCGCCAACCCCTCCCCCCCGCCACACGCCGGTGCCGCCCCCGGTGCTGCCCCCCTCCTCCCCCACCCCCAAATAAAACCCATCACCCGGGCCACCACAGGTCCCCGGCGCGCTCCCGGGATGGCACCGGACATCTGCCGCCCCCACGCCGCCATTCCCCGGGCTGGGAGAGTCGGGGACGCACCGGACCCCAACCCCCTCCCGCAGCCAGGGGGACCAAGAGCGGTGCTGGACCCCCAAGGCTGATGGTGGTGGTGGTGGTGGTGTGGGGGGGGTTGTCCCTTTCCGGAGAGCCCCGCGGGAGGTGAGGGCAGAGCCGCAAGCGGTGGGGGGCTGGGATGGCTTCATCCCCCTCCCCTCCCCCTCCCCCTCCCCCTCCCGTCCCCTCCCCAGGAAAAAGGAAAAGGAACATTTTATTCCCTGAATTGTTCTCCCGGAGCTGCTTCCATCATGGAATGCTGCTGCTGCGCAGGGATATTAATAGCTGCTCTCCTTTCCCTGGCGCTGCTGCCGCTGCTGCTGCTGCTGGGGGCTCCACCGGCGGAGCACAGAGCCCCTAGGGACCAGCCCCTGCACCCCCCCGCAGCGGCAGGGGCATCGCTGCCAGCCTGGCACCCACACACCTCCCAGCCCGGCCAAGCAGCCCCAGGGTGCTGCCTGGCACCAGCGTCCTCACCAAGGCCTCCTCCAACCCCCCCGCCCCCTGCCCCCCGGATGACCTGGGAGGGAGAGGGGGAAAGGAAGCAAAGATTGTGACTGGGGAGGGTCACATCCTGCATCCCATCTCCCCCCCCATCCCCCCCTCGCACGGCACTGGGCAGTGCTGGTGTCACACTGGGTGAAGATGGCACTTGGCTCGGTGCCCCCCTCCATGACCCCAACGGGAGCAAAGCCTTCAGCTGGGGAGCAGCCATGGGAGACCCCCCCACCCCCACCCCCCCCCTCACCTCCCCCCTTCCCAGCACTGCATCATCACTGGGATGGAGCCTGGGTGGTGACTCAGCCCATGGAGCATCATCACCAGAGCGGGGCTGGACCCCTGCCCACCCCAGGCTGGCATCAGTGGGTACCACTGCTGGGATGCAGGGATGCCAGGTGGTTCCCAGGGCTGGGGCAGAGGCTGAGCACTGCGCTGGGGGGGGTGGGGGGGATGTCCTGAGCTGAGCCCAGGGACGTGAGGCCCAGAGGGGTTTCGGAGGTCGATGCCAGGTGGGCACCAGGCTGCTCGGAGGGGTTGGGAAGCGATGGGCAGCTGCTTCCACTTGAATTTCTGCCAGGGCACAGAACCAGCTCTTAGGTGATCACAGAGCCGGGGTGAGAGGCAGGAGAGGACCGCTGGTGCCAGGGGAGGGCTGGTGGCTGCTGCCTGGCCGTGGCCAGGGCTCTGCTGCAAGCAGGGCCCCAGGAAAGAGGAGAAAAACCCTGGGTGCCAGCTCCGGCTTTGTTCCGAGCCGGGAAATTGCTGCGCCGCTCTTTGAAGTGCAAATGAAGGCTCTTCACGTCAGGCCCGAAGTTAATTCCGACTCCAAGCAAACAGCCCCAGGCGGGAGGCAGGCAGTGGGCAGGGGGACGCAACCCTCTGCCCCCCGCCCAGAGCCCTCCCGAGCGGCTTGCCTGCGGGGCACGGAACTTGGCCGTGCGTTAAGGACGAGATCCGCAGCCCCCCCACCCCGTGGGAGCTCCTGCGGGGTCCGGCTGTGGAGAGGAGGAGGGAGGCAGAGGAAGGCTTTGGAAGCAGGAGGAGAGCACTCGAGCCGGGCAGGTGCCAGGGTTGAGGCTCCTCACGGCACCCCCGCAGCCGAGGCAGCACCCGGGACAGCAGCCCCGGACAGAGCCAGAGCCAGCCTGGATGTCCCAGGGGATGCTCTGCTCCTCCTGACGCTGCAGCTCCGCTCCAGCAGCCGTCCTGAGGGGCTGGAGCCAGGGCACAGGGCACCCCCAGCCTGCTGCAGCAGGGATGGGAGGGGAGCAGGAGGCATCCCCCACTCCGGGGCAGGGATACAGGCAGGGGATGAAGGCAGGGATACAGACAAGGGATGTGGGCAGGGATGCAGGCAGGGATGTGGGTAGGGATACAGGCAAGGAATGTGGGTAGGGATACAGGCAGGGATACAGGCAAGGATGTGGGTAGGGATATAGGCAGGGGGTGAAGGCAGGGATGCAGGCAGAGATACAGGCAGGGATGTGGGCAAGGATACAGGCAGGGATAAAGGCAGGGATGCAGGCAGGGATGCAGGCAGAGATAGAGACAAGGATGCATGCAGTGATGTGGGCAGGGATACAGGCAGTGATGTGGGCAGGGCTGCAGGCAGGACTGTGGGCAGAGCTCCCCACACTCTCCCCATCAGCCTTCTTGACTCCCAGCCACCAGCAGCCACCTCCCTGCCCAGCAGCCTGCTCCCTGCCCAGGGGCTCTGTCAACTTCTCAGCTGCTTCAGTGTCCTGCTCCCCCTCCCCATGTCTCCCTCCCCCCAGCCTCACACAGGCCTCTGCTGCCTGCTCAGGTCAGTCCCTGCTGCCCCCTGTGCCTGGGGGCTGCCTCCTGCTGCCTTTGCAAGCACCTCTCACTCCTCTCTCCCTCTCTCCCCGATTCCCATCTTAGCTCCAGAGCTGAATTATTTAACTCTAATGCGTTTTGGGTAGGCTCAAGGGCTTGGCTAATTAGTGCAGTGCCTGTGGCAGGGAGGGATGAGGGCAGGGAGGGATGAGGGCAGGGGAAAGAGCTGGGGAAGAGCAAGGAGAGAGGAGGGGAAGAGGAAGGGGAGAGAAAGGGGAAGAGCTGGGAAAGAGAAAGGGGAAGAGGAAGGGAAGAGGAAGGGAAGAGGAAGGGAAGAGGAAGGGAAGAGCTGAGAAAGAGAAAGGGGAAGAGGAAGTGGAGAAGGGAAAGAGAAAGGGGAAGAGCTGGGGAAGAGGAAGGAGCTGAACTTGTCTCCCACCCATGTGAGACATCCCTGGGGGGGGCTGGAGGCAGCTCTGGGCAGGCTGGAACCATCCCTGGGTGGACTAAAGGCATCTCTGGGCAGGCTGGAGGCATCCCTGGGCAGGCTGGAGGCATCCTCAGGGATATCTGAGCACCCTCCCTGAGGTGCTCACCCCTGTGCCAAGGCTGCAGCAACACTCCCAGCCTGGGGCTGGCTCCCCACGGTGCCCTGTGTGTGAGGGCTGAGACCCAGCAGCCAGGACCAGCAGAGCACACTCTGGGCTCCCCCAGATCCACATCTCCGAGGCTGGAGAGACTTTGGCAAGGCTCAGAGGCAGCAGCGTGCCTGGATGGAGGAGCCCACGGTGCTAAGTGGTAGCAGAGAGCTGTGGGGGTGAGACCAGAGAGTGTTAGGGGTTGGAAAGGACCTCTGGAGATCCTCTTTGTGTCCCCCAGTTTGTGTCCAGGCCACATCTCTCTGGGGGGCTCCCGCTCAGCCTGGCAGGAGCCAAGTGAAAGGCTTTGAGTCCTCACACAACCCCGACCCTGACCCGGCCAGGGGAGCAACAAGTGGAGGAGGATCCAGGGGGATTAGAAGCTTTGGAAAGCTGCATCCTGTGACTGGGAGAGCACAAAGCCCTGTAAGTCGCCGTGCTGGAGCCTGTCCCTGATCAGCACAGCCCTTCCCTAATCGCCCTGATCCTGGCTCAGCACCCACGCAGCACATCCAGCTCCGGGCAGCGGGCAGGGCTGGCCGTGGCCCAGCTGGGCTCTTGCTCATGGCAGGAACCGCCCCCGAGGGGAGGTGAGCCGTGCCAGGGCAGTGCCCCACGCTTCACAAGGGGGTGTTCCACTGCCTGCAGGGCTCCAGGAGAGCTGGGGAGGGACTTGGGATGAGGGCTGGGAGGGACAGGATGAGGAACAGTGGCTTGGAGCTGGGAGAGGAGAGACTGAGATTGGAGATGAAGAAGTTCTTTGCAGTGAGGGTAAGGAGAGCCTGGCACAGGTTGCCCAGGGGAGGTTGTGGCTGTCCCCTCCCTGGAGGTGCTCAGGACCAGGCTGGATGAGGCCTTGGAGCAACCTGGGCTGGTGGGAGGTGTCCCTGCCCATGGAACTGGGTGGTCTTGAAGCTCCCTTCCAACCCTTTCAGTGACTCCAGGAAGGAATCCACAACCCCTGGGGACTCCTCAGCACACCAACCACAGAGAACATTCAGCTTGCCAAAGACCCTCAGGATCCCCCCCCAGGCCCAACCCAGAACCCTCCTCCACAAAGTTCACCCTGAAAACTACATCCCCCCCCCTCCCCAAGCACCACATCCAAACCACCCTGTAAGAACACCTCCAGGCTTGGTGACTCCAGCACCTCCTGCTCACCTCAAGTCAGGAAACCTCTAAAGATGGTTGGAAAACAGCTGTGGCATCATGGAATTGCCAGGATTGGAAGGGTCCTCAAGGCTCAGCCAGTTCCAACCCTCCCCTGCCATGGCCAGGGATGCCTCACACCACAGCAGCTTGCTCCGAGCCACCTCCAGGCTTGGTGACTTTACCACCTCCTGCTCACCTCAAGCCAGGAAACCACTGAAGGTGGTTGGAAAACAGCTGTGGGATCATGGAATTGTCAAGAGTGGAAGGGTCCTCAAGGCTCAGCCAGTTCCAACCCCCCCTGCCATGGCCAGGGACACCTCACACCACAGCAGCTTGCTCCGAGCCTGGTGGATGAGGCTTCTACCACCTCCTGCTCACCTCAAGTCAGGAAACCACTGAAGGTGGTTGGAAAACAGCTGTGGGATCATAGAATTGCCAGGATTGGAAGGGTCCTCAAGGCTCAGCCAGTTCCAACCCTCCCCTGCCATGGCCAGGGACGCTGCACACCACAGCAGCTTGCTCCGAGCCTGGTGGATGAGGCTTCCACCTCCTCCCTGGGCGACCCGTGCCGGGGTCTCGGGGGGATGAGGAGGGGGGCATGGCCTGGCTCCCCTCGGGTGCCAGGGTGCCAGCAGGTGGCTGGTGCCACGCTGCTGTCACCTCCAGCTCCCCCCAAAGAGGAAATGGTTGCTCTGTCACTCACTGAGCGACACCCACACAGTCTCCGGCGCCACCGCGGCGGGGGCCGGGCGCTGGCAGGGAGACGCCGCGGCAGGAGCTGGGAGGATGAAGCAGCAGAAAACACTAAACCAAACCAACGCCCCCCAACCCCCCCCCCCAAAAAAAAACAGCTCAAAAAAAACCCCCAAACATAAAATAGAAGGAAAACAACAACAACAAAAAGAGAGGGAGGTGGCTGGAGGCAGGAGGGAAAGGATTCAAATCTGTAGGGAGTTGGAAGCCTCTCCAAGCTGAGAGGGGAGGGGGTGGTGGAGGTGGGAGGGGGGCAGGAAGGCTTTGGTAGAGGAAGGCAGAGGAGCTGTGGGGAGTTGGATCCTGCCCTAGACACCTCCCACCCCACCCCCCCGAGGAAATGGGCAGGAGTCAGTTAGTGAAGGGGTTTGGGTAGGAGCTAAAAGGCCAGGGGTGCATTAAAGGGAGTTTGCAGAGATGAAAGCTCACCTCCCCCTGCCCCCCCCCAGCACAAACCTGTGCCCTCCAGCATGCCAGAGTCACGGAGTCCAGCATGGGCTGGGCGGGAAGGGAAGCTCTGGAGCTCACCCAGTCCCCACCCAGCCCCAGCAGGGCACCCACAGCACAATGCTCAGCAGCACAGTGCCCGGGGTGGGTTGGGAGCTCTGCACAACCTCTCTGGGCAGCCTGCTCCAGGCCTCCAGCAGCCTCACACCAAACAACTTTCTCCTCCTGCTCACATGGAGCCTCCTGGGCTCCACTTTGTGCCTCTTGCCCTGTCCCTGGGCACCACTGAGCAGGGTCTGGCCCCAGGCTCCACTCTGTGCCCCTTGCCCTGTCCCTGGGCACCACTCAGCAGGGTCTGGCCCCAGCCCCTTGCCCCCCAGGCTCCACTCTGTGCCCCTTGCCCTGTCCCTGAGCAGAGTCTGGCCCCAGCCTCTTGCCCCCCCACTTTTAGCTCTCGCTGAGCATTGCTCAGCTCCCCTCTGGGGCTGCTCTGCTCCAGGCTCTCAGCCTTTGCTCCTCCCAGCGCTGCTCCCTGCCCTTCATCATCCTCACAGCCTCTGCTGGACTCTCTCCAGCACATCTCTTGTCTCTCTTGAAGTGGGGGAGCCCCAAACTGGACCCATTCCAGCTGTGCTCTCACCAGGGCAGAGCTGGGGGTGGGGGAGAGAAGAACCTCCCTAACCCTTCCGGCCCCACTCCTGCTGCACCCCTGCCCAACAACCTATCCCCCACCGCTCCCCAGACCTCTGCTAGCCAGCAGGACCCTTCCCCAGCCCCGGGCTGCGACCTTCCCGGCCCCAACCTCCCCTCCAAGAACGAGGCCAGAGACGGAGGCTTTGTTTCCACTACTGTCTCAGTGTACTTTATTCTCCTGCTGCCTACAGCTGAACAGCCACACAGGACAGAACCAGGCAGCACCCAGGAGTGCTCAGACTGCTTCCCCTCCACGCCCCCTCCCCAGCTTCAGGAATGGCTTTGCTTTGCTTAGGATTTTTCCTCAGTTTGCCTTTTTTTTTGTGTGGTTTTTATTTTTTAACCATTTTAAAAATATTTTTTTTTTCCTTTTTTTCTTTAAATTTTTCCTTTTTTTTTCTCCTCTTTTGTTTTTTTTGTTTCCTTTTTCCCCTCACATTTTCCCTTTTTTCCTCATTTATCCTTTTTTTTTTTCTTTTCCTTTTTTTTCTCCATTTCCTTTTTATCCTTGTTCCTTTTCCCCCCTTTTTCTTTTCCCTTTCCCTCCTCTTCCTCTTTTTCTTCCTTTCCTTTTTCCTCCTTTCCCTCCTCTTCCTCTTTTTCCTTTTCCCTCCTCTTCCTCTTTTTCTTCCTTTTTCCTCCTTTTCCCTCATTTTTTTCTTCCTTTTTCCTCCTTTTCCATCCTCTTCCCTCATTTTTTTCTTCCTTTTTCCTCCTTTTCCCTCCTCTTCCTCTTTCTCTTCCTTTTCCTTTATCCCCCTTTTCCCTCCTTCTCCCCCTTTTCCCTCCTTCTCCCTCCTTTTCCCTCCTCCCTCCTTCTCCTTCCTTTTCCTTTTTCTTCCTTTTCCTTTTTCTTCCTTTCCTCCTTTCCCTTTTCCCTCCTTTCCCTCTTTTTCTTCCTTGCCTCCTTTCCCTTTTCCCTCCTTTCCCTCTTTTTCTTCCTTGCCTCCTTTCCCTTTTCCCTCCTTTCCCTCTTTTTCTTCCTTGCCTCCTTTCCCTTTTCCCTCCTTTCCCTCTTTTTCTTCCTTGCCTCCTTTCCCTTTTCCCTCCTTTCCCTCTTTTTCTTCCTTTCCCTCCTTTCCCTTTTCCCTCCTTTCCCTCTTTTTCTTCCTTTCCTCCTTTCCCTTTTCCCTCCTTTCCCTCTTTTTCTTCCTTTCCTCCTTTCCCTTTTCCCTCCTTTCCCTCTTTTTCTTCCTTTCCTCCTTTCCCTTTTCCCTCCTTTCCCTTTTTCTTCCTTTCCTCCTTTCCCTTTTCCCTCCTTTCCCTTTTTCTTCCTTTCCTCCTTTCCCTTTTCCCTCCTTTCCCTCTTTTTCTTCCTTTCCCTCCTTTCCCTTTTCCCTCCTTTCCCTTTTCCCTCCTTTCCCTTTTCCCTCCTTTCCCTCTTTTTCTTCCTTTTCCTTTTTCCTTTTCCCTCCTTTCCCTTTTCCTTCCTTTTCCTCCTTTCCCTTTTCCCTCCTTTCCCTCCTTTTCCTCCTTTCCCTTTTCCCTCTTTTTCTTCCTTTTCCTCCTTTCCCTTTTCCCTCCTTTCCCTTTTTCTTCCTTTTCCTCCTTTTCCCTCCTTTCCCTCTTTTTCTTCCTTTTCCTCTTTTCACTTTTCCCTCCTTTTCCTTTTTCCCTTTGCCTTTTTTCTTCCTTTTCCTTTTTCCTCTTTTGCCTCTTTTCAGTTTTTTTTCTCATTTTCTATTTTTCCTCCTTTTTCTTTTTCTTTTCCCTTTTTCCTCTTTTCCTTTTTCCCCTCCCTTTTTTCCTCATCATTTTGGAATTTTTAATTCTGTTTTTTTTTCCCTTTTTTTCCCCCTCAGCAATTTAGAACTTTTCACTCATTTTTTTTTTATTATTATTACTATTTTTCCTTTTTTTTTTTTTTTCCTTTTTATTTTATTTTATTTTTTCCTAGGAAATTCCCCTCCCCCCCCAACAAAAACTTCCAGGAACAAAAACTAAACAGAGAGGCAAAACTAAAGAAAAAAAGGCAATTCTTAGAAACATGACCTGGGGGGGCGGGGGGGGAGTTAATCCTTTTTCTTTCCCCTTTCCTCCCTGCCCCCTCCCCTAAACCTCTCTTTTTCTCCCCCCAGTTAAAAGCTCTGGA
Source organism: Melanerpes formicivorus (assembly GCF_026170545.1). Lineage (NCBI taxonomy): Eukaryota > Metazoa > Chordata > Aves > Piciformes > Picidae > Melanerpes > Melanerpes formicivorus. Next base: position 73,912 of record NW_027143037.1, on the reverse strand, counting down.
GCTGGGGTTTTTTTTCTCCCCCCCACCTCCAGTCCTCAGAGCTCCTTTGTGGTTTTTATTCCTCCTTTCCAACCCTGGGGGTTGTGGTTTTTAAAAGTTTCTTTCCTTCTTGTTTTCTTTCTGTTTCTTTATTGTCTCTTTTTGTAGCCTGGTTCACGACTGCAATCTGAACCCAGCACTGAAAGGCACATAGCTGATACCCTGTACAAGAGCTAAGGGTGGGGGATGCTGCAGTGCAGATGGGCAACTGAAAACAAACCAACCAACAGCACACACACACACATACACACACAAAAAAAAGGGGGTTCCAGCCCTGAAAATGGGAACCCAAAGGATCAGAGTGGGTTGAAAACAAAGCAAACCAATCAACGAAAGAAAACCAAACAAAAGTAACCCAAAGAAACCCAACAGAGAGCCCAAAAGCACAAACGAACCCAAACCAACCAAAAAATACCCCAAACCACCAAACCCAAACCCCCAAAACCAAACCAAAAAGGCCCAAACCACCAAAACCCCCAAATCAAACCCAAACCCCAAAACTAAACCAAACCCCCAACCCAAATCCCCCAAAACCAAAGAGAATACTCAAAACCCAACCCCAACCCAAACTCAAGCCCCAAACCCAAACCCCAAACTCAAGCCCCAAACCCAATCCCAACCCAAACTCAAGCCCCAAACCCAATCCCAACCCAAACTCAAGCCCCAAACCTAATCCCCAAACTCCAACTCAAGCCCCAAACCTGATCCCCAAACTCCAACTCAAGCCCCAAACCTAATCCCCAAACTCCAACTCAAACCCCAAACCCAATCCCAACCCAAACTCAAGCCCCAAACCCAAACCCCAAACTCAAGCCCCCAACTCCAACTCAAGCCCCAAACCTAATCCCCAAACTCCAACTCAAGCCCCAAACCCAAGCCCAATCCCCAAACTCAAACTCAAGCTCCAAACCCCAAACCCAACCCAAACTCAAGCCCCAAACCCAATCCAAACTCAAGCCCAAACCCAACCCAAGCCCAATCCCCAAACTCAAACCCCAAACCCAAACCCAATCCCCAAACTCAAACTCAAGCTCCAAACCCCAAACCCAATCCAAACTCAAACCCAACCCAAGCCCAATCCCCAAACTCAAACTCAAGCCCCAAACCCCAAACTCAAACTCCAAACCCCAAACCCAACCCAAACTCAATCCCCAAACCCAACCCAAACTCAAGCCCCAACCTCCACACCCAACCTCAAACCCCAAACCCAATCTCCAAACCCAGCCCAACCTCAACCCCTAAACCCAAGAACAACAAAAACCCAACCCCAACCCCCCCCAAACTAGTAGAAAAAAAGGAAATGAAGTGTGGGGAACCCAAAACTCCCCCAACCAAAGCAGAACTGCCCCAACCCTGGCTGAGGTTTTCTCCACTCTCTCCCTCCCCCCAGCCACAGAAACGCCCAGGGGCCACCAGGTGAGGGTTGGCAGGTGGAGGTGGGGGAGAGGAGGGAGTGTGGTGGGGGGGGAGGGACTCCTCCAAAGCAGCTGAATCCATGAGGAGAAAAAAAAATTGCAATGAAACAACCTCCCCCCAACAAAAAAAAAAACCCAGAAAGAAAGAAAGAAAGAACCAAACCAAACCATGAAAGAACAACGACACAAAAATCTCCAAGCCCTGCACCTCCTCTGGGTTTATTTCTTGGCTTATTTATTGCTGGGTCACTCCTGGAGAAATAGAGAGAGAGAGAGAGAGGGAGAGGGAGAAAAGGGGAGGGGGGAACAAAAAAAAAGCAACCTTCTGATCCTTCATCACTGAGCAATGGGGAAGGGGGAGGAGAAGGAGGAGGAGGAGGAGGAGGAGGAGGAGGGAAGAGAGCAGATTCCAGTTGCCCATCAGCCTCGAAGGGAACCCCCACCATGATTAAGCTGACCTCAGGCAATCCCTGGGGGAGGTTTTCTTTTCTTTGGGGGGGGGGAATTGGTCTGAAGCAAGAATACAAAAAGGGGCAAAGGAGTGGGGGAAAGGTTTGACACCATTTTATTCAACTGCAGTGGAAAAATAGAACCTTTTACAAGTGCCTCCTCGTGGCAAGCTCCCAAGTCAGGCATAATATATATCTCATATAAATTTCTCTCTCTTTTTTTGTGTGTCTCTCTTTCCCCCCCCTCCCTCCCTCCCTCCCTCCCCTCCTCCCCCCCCCCCCTTTTCAATCCTCTCTTTTTTTTTTGTTGGTTGGATGTGCAGCAAGAGATCCTCCTCCTCCTTCCCCCCCTCTCCTCCCCCCCAACCCCTTAAAAACTAAACCCCAAAGCAAAAAAAGGTTCAACCACGAAACCGCAGCAGCCCCAAACCCCCCTGAGGGCTGGGGCCGGGTTCCGAAGGCAGCTTCTGGTTGCCCCTTTCACTCCTTTGGGGGTTTGGGGGTGGGGGGTTGCTTTGCTCTTCATTTTGATCAGAATTGGGGGGGCTCTGCTGTGTGACTTTTTAACCTCTTTGGCACAATTTGGGTGTCGGGGTTGGGGGTGGGGGGGAGGGAGGGCTGCTGCAGTGCCCCGGGAGAGAGCTTCCTCCCCTTCGCCCTCCCTCCGCTGCCGGCTTCAGCGCCGGCTTGGTGGGAGCTCTGTGTTTTGTTTGGGGGGGGGTTAGTTTTGGAGTTCTTCTGTTCTCCTGTGTTATTTTCACCCCCTTCCCTCCTCCTCCTCCTCCTCCTCCTCTCCCCCACCTTTCTACATTCACAGTTGAGCAATGAAGGAAGGACCAAAGGCGCTTGGATGGGTGAAAGGAGGCTGGGAAGCGGCGCTCGGGGCCGGGAGGGCTCTGAACCTTCCATCAGTGTTTCCCCTACAACCAAAAAAAGCCCTAAAAAAAGAGAGACTTGGAGTTTCTTCTGCTTTTTACTTCTTTTTCTTGTTTTTTTTTTTTCCCCATTTTTTTCCCCCCCCCTTTATTTTTCCCCCCCCTCCCCCTCCCCCTCCCCCCTCCCTCCCCCTCTTTTCAGGTCACCTTAATTCAGCCAATTCCACCTCTCCGCGGCTGCCATCAGTAGGACTCAACTTGGGGCAGGGGATGAAATGCAACAGCTAAACCCTTGGGGTTTTGGGGGGGGGGTGGGGGGGGAGGGAGGGGAAGGGATGGGAAATAGGAAGGACCAAAAAAAAAAAAAAAACCAAAACAAACCCCAAAAGAATCCAAAACAGAAAAAAAAACAACAACCAAAGCAAAAAAGGGGAAAGGAAACTGCAATGACTCGAAGCTGAGAATGTGGACACTGCCTCATTCACACACACTCACTCCCCCAGGCTGAAGAAGCTTTCACCTCCCCTCTCTCTCTCTCTCTGTCTCTCTCTGCCTTTTGCCTTTCCTCCTGGGCACTGCCAGCGTGGGGACAGCGGCAGTGGGGTTGGAAGAACCTTCCCAAGCTTTTCCATCTCCTTCCAACCACCCTGAAAATGCAAGCCCGGGATTCAAGGCCCTCAAAACAGGCAGGAGGGTGGTTGGAGAAACCCTTCCAAGCTTTCCACCTCTTTCCAATCACCCTGAAAACATAAGCCCAGGTTTTAAGACCCTCAAAAACAGCAAGAGGGTGGTTGGAGAAACCCTTCCAAGCTTTTCCATCTCCTTCCAACCATCACCCATCAAAAAGGCAACAGCAACAGGGTGGTTGGAGAAACCCTTCCAAGCTTTCCATCTCCATCCAACCACCCTGAAAATGTAAGCCTAGGCTTTAAGACCCTCAACACAGGCAGAAGGGTGACTGGAAGAACCTTTCCAAGCTTTTCCATCTCCATCCAACCACCCTGAAAATGTAAGCCCAGGCTTTAAGACCCTCAAAACCAACAACAGGGTGGTTGGAAGAACCTTTCCAAGCTTTTCCATCTCCTTCCAACCACCCTGAAAATGTAAGCCCAGGTTTTAAGACCCTCAAAAACAGCAACAGGGTGGTTGGAGAAATCCTTCCAAGCTTTCCATCTCCATCCAACCACCCTGAAGATGCAAGCCCAGGATTCAAAGCCCTCAAAATAGGCAGCAGGGTGGTTGGAGAAACCCTTCCAAGCTTTTCCATCTCCTTCCAACCATCACCCATCAAAAAGGCAACAGCAGGAGGGTGGTTGGAGAAACCTTCCCAAGCTTTCCATCTCCATCCAACCACCCTGAAAATGTAAGCCTAGGCTTTAAGACCCTCAAAACCAACAACAGGGTGGTTGGAAGAACCTTTCCAAGCTTTTCCATCTCCTTCCAACCACCCTGAAAATGTAAGCCTAGGCTTTAAGACCCTCAACACAGGCAGAAGGGTGGCTGGAAGAACCTTTCCAAGCTTTTCCACCTCCATCCAACCATCACCCATCAAAAAGGCAACAGCAAGAGGGTGGTTGGAGAAACCTTTCCAAGCTTTTCCTTCTCCATCCAACCACCCTGAAAACATAATCCCAGGCTTTAAGACCCTCAAAACCAGCAACAGGGTGGTTGGAGAAACCCTTCCAAGCTTTCCATCTCCTTCCAACCACCCTGAAAATGTAAGCCCAGGCTTTAAGACCCTCAAAAACAGCAACAGGGTGGCTGGAGAAACCCTTCCAAGCTTTTCCATCTCCATCCAACCACCCTGAAAATGTAAGCCCAGGATTCAAGGCCCTCAAAACAGGCAGAAGAGTGGCTGGAAGAACCTTTCCAAGCTTTTCATCTCCATCCAACCATCACCACCCTAAAAATGCAAGCCCAGGATTCAAGGCCCTCAAAACAGGCAGGAGGGTGGTTGGAGAAACCCTTCCAAGCTTTCCATCTCCATCCAACCACCCTGAAAACATAATCCCAGGCTTTAAGACCCTCAAAACAGACAGAAGGGTGGCTGGAAGAACCTTTCCAAGCTTTTCCATCTCCATCCAACCACCACCCATCAAAAAGGCAACAGCAAGAGGGTGGTTGGAGAAACCTTTCCAAGCTTTTCATCTCCATCCAACCATCACCACCCTAAAAATGCAATCCCAGGCTTCAAGCCCCCTCAAAACAGGCAGAAGGGTGGTTGGAAGAACCTGCCCCAAGCTTTTCCATCTCCATCCAACCACCCTGAAAAATGCAATCCCAGGCTTCAAGCCCCCTCAAAACAGGCAGAAGGGTGGTTGGAGGAACCCTTCCAAGCTTTTCCTTCTCCATCCAACCACCCTGAAACCATAATCCCAGGCTTCAAAGCCCCTCGAAAAGACCGACAGCAAGAAGAAAACCATCATCATCATCATCAAACCAAAATCCAACCAAACAACATGAACAAAACAACACCCAAAAAACCAAAATCATCTATGAAGCACCACAGTTGAGCTCAAGTTTGTTTCTCCTCTCCTCTCCAACTGGTTGGTTGAATCCCTCTCCCTTGTGCTGGGCCAAAGGCTGGAGAAGCCAAGGCTGGAGAAGCCAAGTCCTTGCTGGTTCGCTCTTCTCCTCCTCCTCTCCTCTTCCTCTCCCAAAGTTAGACCTTCCTCCAGGTGGGGTTTTGGGTTTGCTTAGCTTCTCAGGTGCCCAAGCTTGGCTGCCAGCTGCTGCTGCTGCTGTGGTGGGGTTTGCAGTGTGGTGGTGTTCAAGCCTCACTCACTCATCCTCTCACTCCCAAGCGCTCAGCGTCCGTGCACACTCCTCACTTCCCGGTTGGGGTTCAAAAGATTGGAGATTTTGTGTGGGTTTTTGTTTCTATTTTCCCAGTGGGGTCTCTCTCTCTCTCTCTCTCTCTCTCTCTCTCAGGTGGTATCCCAATGGTAAGAGATCTGCCAAAGGAAGCAACAGAGAGTGGTGGTGCAGGTGGGGAGAGGGCTCCGAAGCGCGGAGCGGCGGAAGGGAGCTTGGAGGGCCAGGCAGTTCCAACCTCCCACCGACCCAAGGGGGGGTCAGGGCCTCAGCCAGCCTGGGCCTGAGCTCCACAACCTCCCTGGGCAACCTCTTCCAGTGTCTCCTCACCCCCTTATTAGAGTCTCCCCACCCTCACTGGAATCTCCCCACCCCCTCACTGGAGTCCCCCCACTCCCCTCACTCTCCATCAGGGGTCTGGAGCACAGCCCTGGGAGGAGAGGCTGAGGGAGCTGGGGTTGCTTAGCCTGGAGAGGAGGAGGCTCAGGGGAGACCTTCTTGGGGAGCCCTGATCTAGTGTGGGCTGTCCCTGCCCATGGCAGGGGGGTTGGAACTAGGTGATCCTTGTGGTCCCTTCCAAGCCTGACTGATTCTATGCTTCTTGCTCTCTGCAACTCCCTGCAGGGAGGTTGGAGCCAGGTGGGGCTTGGGCTCTTCTCCCAGGCACCCAGCACCAGAACAAGAGGACACAGTCTCAAGCTGTGCCAGGGGAGGTTTAGGCTGGAGGGGAGGAAGAAGTTCTTCCCAGCAAGAGAGATTTGCCCTTGGGATGTGCTGCCCAGGGAGGTGGTGGAGTCCCCATCCCTGGAGGTGTTTAGGAAGAGCCTGGCTGAGGCCCTTGGTGCCATGGTTTAGCTGATCAGATGGTGCTGGGTGCTAGGTTGGATTGGGTGATCTCAAAGGTCTCTTCCAACCTGGTTAGTTCTAATCTCCACTCTCAGTCTCTCCTCTCCCAGCTCAAAGCCATTGTCCTCATCCTGTCCCTCCCAGCCCTTGTCCAAAGTCCCTCCCCAGCTCTCCTGGAGCTCCTTTCAGGTACTGGAGGCTGCTCTGAGGTCTCCCTGGAGCCTCCTCTCCTCCAGGCTGAGCAGCCCCAACTCTCCCCCAGCCTGAAGGTACTCTGCAGGCTGCTCAGAGCCCCAAGCCCCTCTCCCCCTTACCAAGCTTGGTTCTTCAGCTTCCTCAGCTCTTTCGTGGCCCAGGTCGCCAGGGTCTTGGTTTTGTTCGTCTTGGACCTCCTGCCCTCGGTGAGCAGCTCGTGGATCATGGGCCTGGCCTCCACCAGCTTCAGCACGTCCTTGCCAAAGGCTGTGCACAGATCCCTGCGGGAGAGGAGAGGGAGAGGCTTGGGGGAGGCTGAGCGGTGCAGAGGGCTGTGCTGGATCCCAGTCACAGAGCCCAGCTGGCTGGGAGAGGCCTCAGAGGTCACCGGGAGCGAGCTGGCACCCAGCACTGAACTCCCAGAGCCACCCCTGAGCCTTCCCTGGGCACCTCCCTGGGCTGCACCTCCCTGTGCTGCACCTCCCCTGGGCACCTCCCTGGGCTGCACCTCCCTGTGCTGCTCCTCCCCTGGGCACCTCCCTGTGCTGCACCTCCCCTGGGCACCTCCCTGGGCTGCACCTCCCTGTGCTGCACCTCCCCTGGGCACCTCCCTGGGCTGCACCTCCCCTGGGCACCTCCCTGTGCTGCACCTTCCCTGGGCACCTCCCTGGGCTGCGCCTCCCCTGGGCACCTCCCTGTGCTGCACCTCCCCTGGGCACCTCCCTGTGCTGCACCTCCCCTGGGCACCTCCCTGCGCTGTGCCTCCCCTGGGCACCTCCCTGGGCTGCGCCTCCCCTGGGCGCCTCCCTGTGGCCAATTGCTCTTGCTGGGAAGAACTTTCTTGTGCCTCCCTCCCTTGCCTCCCTCTCCCTTCCTTTCACACTCCTCCCTCTCCCTCACACCTCTCTCCCTCTCACACACCTCCTTCCCTCCTCCTCCCTCCCACACCTCCCTCCTTCTCATATGCCTGCCTCCCTCCTTCTCCTGCCTCCTCTCCCTTTCTCCTGCCTCCTCTCCCTCTCATCCCTTCCCCTCCTTCTCCCTCCCTCCATCCCTCTCCCTTCCTTGCACGCCTCCTTCCCACACACCCCTCCCTCCCCCCTCCCTCCCCCCTCCCTCTCACATGCCTTCCTCCTTCCCTCTCACCTCTCTTGCCTCCCCATCCCTCCCCCTTGCCTCCCCCTCCTTCCCTCTTACCTCCTTCTCCCTCCCTCTCTTGCCTCCCCCTCCCTCCCCTCTCCCCCCTCAGGCATGCCTCCCTCATCCCCCTCTCCCTCCCTCCCTCCCTGTCAAGCTGCAGGGCTGGAGAGCAGCTCCAGAGCCAACACAAAGGTGTGAGGAGGAAGCACAGCCTGTGCCAGCTGCTGCCTGGAGCCTCTCTGGCCTCAGCTTCCTGGCCAAGGGGGCACAGAGGGCCATGGACCTGCCAAGGCCTTGCTGCCTAGGGAGCTCCACAGCATCCCCCCACACTTGCTGGGTGAAGGGGGCACTGACTTCAGCAGCAGGAGAGCTGAGGGCTCCCTGAAGCTGTGACTAAATCTCCTGTCCCCAAGATGGATGTCCCCAAGCCACAGCCCCTGTGTGCCCCAGGGGCCTGAGGTCAAGGTGATGGTTTTAAAGCCCAGGATGAAAGGCTCCTGGAGCAGGCAGTGTAAGGCAGATCCAACCTGCACTTCCAGCTGCTGGCTCTAGAACAGAATCAACCAGGTTGGAAGAGACCTCAGAGCTCATCCAGTCCAACCTCCCACCCAGCACCATCTGAGCAGCCAAACCATGGCACCAAGGGCCTCAGCCAGGCTCTTCCTAAACACCTCCAGGGATGGGGACTCCACCACCTCCCTGGGTAGCACATCCCAAGGGCAAATCTCTCTTGCTGGGCAGAATTTCTTCCTCATCTCCAGCCTAAACCTCCCCTGGCACAGCTTGAGACTGTGTCCTCTTGTTCTGGTGCCTGGGAGAAGAGCTCAACCCCCACCTGGCTCCAACCTCCCTGCAGGGAGTTGCAGAGAGCAGGAATCATAGAATCAGTCAGGGTTGGAAGGGACCAGAAGGATCTCCTAGTTCCAACCCCCCTGCCATGGGCAGGGACAGCCCACACTAGATCAGGGCTCCCCAAGAAGGTCTCCCCTGAGCCTCCTCCTCTCCAGGCTAAGCAACCCCAGCTCCCTCAGCCTCTCCTCCCAGGGCTGTGCTCCAGACCCCTCCCCAGCTTTGTTGCCCTTCTCTGGACACCTTCCAGCAGCTCAACTAAACTGAGGAGCCCAGAACTGGACCCAGGACTCCAGGTGTGGCCTGAGCAGTGCTGAGCACAGGGCAGGATGAGCTCCCTGCTCCTGCTGGCCACACTTCCTGCTGCAGGCCAGGCTGCCCTTGGCCTTCTTGGCCTGCTGGGCACACCCCTGCCAGGGCACCACCACTTCACACCTCAGGTGAAACCTCCCCCAGCAGGCTGGGGAAGCCCAGAAGTGCTGCTGAAGTGCTTGGGAGAGTCAGGAAAGTGCAGCCTGAAGCATGGAGGCTGCTGCAGGAAGGCTTTGGTCTGTGTGCTGAGGCTGGAGGACTCTTACCCTATGAGCCCAGCAGCACAGGCCACCACCCCATCAGTGTGATCTGCATCTCCAGCAATGTGGTCAATGTAAGACAGAATGAATTCCACTCTGGGCTGCACCAGCATCACATCAGCTGCAAGAGAGGAGAGAGGTTGCTCACAGCAGGGTGGGGACACAGCTCCTGGGCCTCCAAGAGGCAGCCCAGCAGAGCCACAGGCTGCTCCCACAGGAAGGCTCTGAGATAGGGAAGGGAAAATGCTGCCAGAGGAACACTTAGAGGGCTCCAGCCCCTTCCCCTGCTCCTGGCAGGAGACTTAGGGAACCATGAAGGTTGGAAGAGAACCCCCCCCCCAAGGCCCCCACCCCCACTGAACCATGCTCCCAAGAGGCTGTTTGCTGCCACACAGAAGGGAATGGGCAAGGAGGAGCCCCTGGATGGGACACCCCCCACGGAGCAGCTCCCCCAGGCAGAGCTCCTCCTGCCTCCCCCTCTGCCCCTTCAGGCCTGGACCAACTGTGCCTGGCCACAACAGCCCCTCAGGGTTGATGGGGTTGGAGAAGCCCTCCAGGACCACCAACCCTACAGCCCCTCAGAGCTGATGGGTTGGAGAAGCCCTCCAGGACCACCAACTGCCCCTCAGAGCTGACTGGGTTGGAGAAGCCCTCCAAGACCACCAACCCAACCCCACCAGGGCCATCAAAGCACCTCCCCAGGTGCCACAGCCACACATTTCTTGAGCACCTCCAGGGATGGGAACTCCACCACCTCCTTGGGCAGCCTGGTTCCAATGCAGGCCAGAAATTGCTCCTCATGTCCAAGCTAAACCTTCCCCTGATGCAGCCTGAGGCCATTCCCTCGTGCCCAGGGGGAGAGGGGAGAGGGACTCACGGTGAACATTCTCTTGGTCTCCCTTCAGGCCCTGGACGATGCCAGTGTAGGCTTCCAGGCAGCCCTCCCTCAGCTCATTCAGGTAGTCCACCATGTCATAGTCAGACTGCAAGGGGACACAGAGGTGGTCAGCAGTGCCCTGAGCAGGGCTCTGGGGCCTCCCTTTCCCTCCTCCCCTCCTGAGGCAGGGAGGGGCAGGTGGCAGCCCCCAGCTCACCTTGTCCACCTGGGCCTGGGAGGCCTGCTGCAGGGTGTTGAGGACAACCTCCAGGTACTTCTTGAACTCTCCCCCAATGGCCAGGGCAATGTCCCCAAAGACAGAGAGGATCTGAGGCTTCACAGACCTATGGACATTCTCATTCTGCAAAGAGAGGGCAGCAGGCTCAGCTCCAGCTCCTGCAGCAGGGCTGGGCAGCAGCCAAGGAAGGAAGCCTGGAAGGGACCTTGAGAGGCCTCCAGGGTCAGGGGACTGAGCTCCACAGGGACTGAGCTCCACAGGGCCTGAGCTCCACAGGGCCTGAGCTCCACAGGGACTGAGCTCCACAGGGACTGAGCTCCACAGGGACTGAGCCTGAAGCAGTTTGAGGTTTCTGTGAGCCTCTTTGAAGGGATCCTAGAATGCCCTGGGCAGCCTGGGCCAGGCCCTGACAACCCTTTCAGGGTAGAAGTTGTTCCTCTTGTCCAACCCAGACCTGCCCTGGGGCAGCTGGAGGCTGTTTGCTCTGGTCCTGTCAGCACTGAGGGCTGCAGGGGTTCATCTCCAACACCTTTCTTCTCCTTTCACACAGGAGGCTCTGCTCAGGGCCTCACCAGAGCCACCCAGCTGCAAAGGAACTGCCCCAGAGTGGCTCAGGCTGGGAGGGACCTCAGGGATCATCTCCTCCAACCTCCTGCCATGCCCAGGGACAGCTCTCAGCTGCTCAGGGCCTCACCCAGCCTGGTCTGGAACACCCCCAGGCAGGAGGCAGCCACAGCCTCCCTGGGCAGCCTGGGCCAGAGCCTCAGCAGCCTCACACTGAGGAACTCCTCAGCTCCCCTCTGCCCCTGCTCTGCCTCAGCTCCAAACCCTTCCCCCTGGGGCTGTCTCAGAACCCCTCAGCAGAAGTCTCTCTGCAGCCTTCCTGCAGGATCCCTTCAGCAGCTCTGAGCTCCCCCTGGAGCCTTCTCCCCTGCAGGCTGCCCAGCCCCAGCTCCCTCAGCCTGAGCTCCCAGCAGAGCTGCCCCAGCCCTGGGCTCCTCCCTGTGGCCTCCTCTGGCAGCTCTGTGTCCTGCTGCTGGGGAGAGCAGAGCTGGAGGCAGGAGTGGAGGGGAGGGCCAGGCCAAAGCCATTTCCTGGCCATGCAAACCCTTCCCCCCCCACTTCCCCCTCCCCCCCCAATCAATCTGGGTTTGCCTCCATCCAGCAAAGCCAAATAGTTGTCAAGCAGGAGATGTGCAGAGCCAGCCTAACACTTCTGCTTCTCCCACCTCCCACTTCCCTCCCAGCCTGGAAGCCAACTGTTACTAACCAGCTAATGAGGAGGTAAACACTCACCCCCAAGTTCTCCAGGAGCAGCTGCATCACCTCATCACAGAAAGGCAGGATGTTGGACTGCAGGGCCCTGCACAAGTCCCCAACCAGGCCCACTGTGGCCAGGCAGACCTGCAGAGAGAGCAGCAGAGGGCCCCCACCCGGTGACTCAGGCCCCCCCCAGCTCCCAGCTGCAGCCTGCAGGCACCTCAGCCCTGCTGGAGGCCGACGAGCCCTGCTGGAGGCTGCTCAGCCCTGCTGGAGGCTGCCCAGCCCCACTGGAGCCTGCCCAGGCCTGCTCAGCCCTGCCCAGCCCCACCACAGCCTGCCCAGCCCTGCCCAGCCCTGCTCAGCCCTGCTCAGCCCTGCCCAGCCCTGCCCAGCCCTGCCCAGCCCTGCTCAGCCCTGCTCAGCCCTGCCCAGCCCTGCCGCAGCCTGCCCAGCCCTGCCCAGCCCTGCCCAGCCCTGCTCAGCCCTGCCGCAGCCTGCCCAGCCCTGCCCAGCCCCACTGGAGCCTGCTCAGCCCTGCCCAGCCCTGCCCAGCCCTGCCCAGCCCCACTGGAGCCTGCCCAGCCCCACTGGAGCCTGCCCAGCCCCACTGGAGCCTGCCCAGCCCTGCCCAGCCCCACCGGAGCCTGCCCAGCCCTGCCCAGCCCTGCCGCAGCCTGCCCAGCCCTGCCCAGCCCTGCCCAGCCCTGCCGCAGCCTGCCCAGCCCTGCCCAGCCCTGCCGCAGCCTGCCCAGCCCTGCCCAGCCCTGCCGCAGCCTGCCCAGCCCTGCCCAGCCCTGCTCAGCCCCACTGGAGCCTGCCACAGCCTGCCCAGCCCTGCCCAGCCCTGCTCAACCCTGCCCAGCCCTGCCCAACCCTGCTCAGCCCTGCCCAGCCCTGCCCAGCCCTGCCGCAGCCTGCCCAGCCCTGCCCAGCCCTGCATCAGCCTGCCCAGCCCTGCCCAGCCCTGCCCAGCCCCGCCGCAACCTGCCCAGCCCTGCCGCAGCCTGCCCAGCCCTGCCCAGCCCTGCATCAGCCTGCCCAGCCCTGCCCAGCCCTGCTCAGCCCTGCCCAGCCCTGCCCAGCCCTGCCCAGCCCCGCCGCAACCTGCCCAGCCCTGCCACAGCCTGCCCAGCCCTGCCCAGCCCTGCTCAACCCTGCCCAGCCCTGCCCAACCCTGCCCAGCCCTGCCGCAGCCTGCCCAGCCCTGCTCAGCCCTGCCCAGCCCTGCCGCAGCCTGCCCAGCCCTGCCGCAGCCTGCCCAGCCCTGCCCAGCCCTGCCGCAGCCTGCCCAGCCCTGCCGCAGCCTGCCCAGCCCTGCCCAGCCCTGCCGCAGCCTGCCCAGCCCTGCCCAGCCCTGCCCAGCCCTGCCCAGCCCTGCCGCAGCCTGCCCAGCCCTGCCCAGCCCTGCCGCAGCCTGCCCAGCCCTGCCCAGCCCTGCCACAGCCTGCCCAGCCCTGCTCAGCCCTGCCACAGCCTGCCCAGCCCTGCCCAGCCCTGCCCAGCCCCGCCGCAGCCTGCCCAGCCCTGCCGCAGCCTGCCCAGCCCTGCCACAGCCTGCCCAGCCCTGCTCAGCCCTGCCCAGCCCTGCCCAGCCCTGCCACAGCCTGCCCAGCCCTGCTCAGCCCTGCCCAGCCCTGCCTAGCCCTGCCCAGCCCTGCTCAGCCCTGCCACAGCCTGCCCAGCCCTGCCCAGCCCCGCCGCAGCCTGCCCAGCCCTGCCGCAGCCTGCCCAGCCCTGCCCAGCCCTGCCGCAGCCTGCCCAGCCCTGCCCAGCCCTGCCCAGCCCTGCCGCAGCCTGCCCAGCCCTGCCCAGCCCTGCCACAGCCTGCCCAGCCCTGCTCAGCCCTGCCCAGCCCTGCCCAGCCCTGCCACAGCCTGCCCAGCCCTGCCCAGCCCTGCTCAGCCCTGCCCAGCCCTGCCTAGCCCTGCCCAGCCCTGCTCAGCCCTGCCACAGCCTGCCCAGCCCTGCCCAGCCCTGCCCAGCCCCGCCGCAGCCTGCCCAGCCCTGCCGCAGCCTGCCCAGCCCTGCCCAGCCCTGCCGCAGCCTGCCCAGCCCTGCCCAGCCCTGCCCAGCCCCACCACAGCCTGCCCAGCCCTGCCTGAGCCCCTCCTGGAGGCTCCCAGCCAGCAGCAGCCTCTGCTCAGCAAGGCCAAGCAGGACAGGGCCCAGCCAAGGAGGTTCTGCTGCCCAACACAACACTCTGAGGCCATCGAAGGCCAGGGGGCTCCAAGCTTGCTCCCAAGGGCCAAATGCTTGGGGTCTCCAAGGGCCACAAGCTGGGGGGATCCTCATAAGCCACAAGCTGGGGGGGTGTGTCCCATGAACCACAAGCTGGGGGCCCCCCAAGGAGCACAAGGTGAAGAGGGGGTCCCCAAGGGCCCCCAACTGCAGGGGGAAGGGGAGCTCCCCAGCTGCACTCCTGCTGGGCTCAAGAGCTGTGAGCTCCCTCAGCAGGAGGGCACCCAGGGGGCTGCCAGCTCTGCTCCTTACCTGGTACTCAGCATAGTTCTTGAGGCCAATGCCCAGGAAGGGTTTGAAGGCATCCATGTACTTCAGGAACTCCCCACCTAGGACTGGGCATGGGAAGGAGCAGTCAGGCAAAGGGAAACCCAACCCCAACCCCCAGCCCCGCTCCAGGAGGAGGCAAAACCAGAGCAGGAAGCCAAGCAGCCTGCAGGGCAGCACTGACCTTCCACCAGGGTGCCCACAGCCATCAGGGCATCCTCCTGCACCACCCCTGAGCCTGCTGTGCTCTGAAACATCCTCAGCAGGGAAGCCATCACCACATCAGAGATCTGCAGAGCATCCTGGTGCTGGACCTTCCTTAGGACGTTCTGAGGGGGTGGGGAAAGGAGGGAGAAAGATTTGGTCACTGCCTGCAGCAGCCTCAGAAGGGGCTGGGGGGGAAGGGAGCTCCCAGCTCAGCCAGGTCCAACCTCCCCTTGCCAGGGGCAGGGACAGCTCCCACCAGCCCAAGGCCTCATCCAGCCTGGCCCTGAACACCTCCAGGCAGGAGGCAGCCACAGCCTCCCCTGGGCAACCTGTGCCAGGCTCTCCCCAGCCTCACTCTCAACAATCTCTTCCTCATCTCCACTCTCAGTCTCCCCTCTCCCACCTCAAAGCCCTTGGTCCTCATCCTGTCCCTCCCAGCCCTTGTCCAGAGTCCCTGCCCAGCTCTCCTGGAGCCCTTCAGCTACTGCAAGGCTGCTCTGAGCTCTCCCTGGAGCCCTCTGCACAGCCCCAACTCTCCCAGCCTGGCCCCACAGGGGAGGTTCTGCAGCCCCAAGGCCTCCTGGCGTGCTGAGGGTGGGGTGGGGGCACCAGAACTGGAGGCAGTGCTGCAGGTGGAGGTGTCAGAGGGGAGAGGGAGGGAGCCTGAGCCAGCTCCACATGCTGGTGAGCACAGTGAGCTGCTGCAGAAGGGAGCTGCTGGCTGCAGCAGGGGGAAAATGCTTTGTCAGGAGCAGTGCAAAGCCTCTGCTTCAGCTCAGCTGCATTCCAGCCCCGAGCTGAACTTCCCTTTCCTGCTGCCTGGGCTGCTTGTAAGCTGGTTGGTGAATGGGGACCTGCTCACATTTGTCCCTTCCCTTTCTTTCTCTCTCTCCCCTTTTTTTCCCCCCCCTCCCAATCACAGCAATGTGACCACAGCCTCCTGCTGCCAAGTCCTGGCTGCACAGCAGCTTTGCTCCTCAAAAGCACAGAATGAGACCTTCAGAAGTGCTGGGGAGCAAGAGCAAGCAGGTCCCTCCCTGCCTGCAACTCAACCTCTCCTGCCCTGGAGGAGGGGAGAAGAGATTCACACAGCCCAGGCTGCACCTTGACTGCTGGGGTCAGGTTTGGGGCTCCAAGGGCTCTCAGGAGGCCCAGAGAAGGGCAACAAAAGTGGGGAAGGGTCTGAAGAGCAGCAGCTGAGGGGGCTGGGGGTGTTCAGCCCAGGGGAAGAAGAGGCTGAGGAGAGACCTCCTTGCTCTCCCCAGCTCCCTGAGGGGAGGCTGGAGCAAGGTGGGGGTTGGGCTCTTCTGCCCTGGGCTGCATCAGAGGTGGTTCTGCCTCCCTGCTCTGCTGAGGCCTCACCTGCAGCACTGTGTCCAGCTCTGGGACCCCCAGCACAAGGACATGGACCTGCTGGAGAGGGTCTAGAGGAGGCCAGGAAGAGGATCAGAGGCTGGAGCAGCTCTGCTGTGGGGACAGGCTGGGAGACCTGGAGCTGTGCAGGGCTGGAGGGGAGAAGGCTCCAGGGAGACCTCAGAGCTGCATTTCAGGGTCTGCAGGGGAGCTGCAGGCAGGCTGGGGAGGGACTGCTCAGGAGGGACTGGAGGAAGCTCTTGACAATGAAGGCCTTGAGGCACAGGCTGCCCAGGGAGGTGCTGGAGCTCAGCTCCAGCCCTGCAGACACTCAAGGTCAGGTCTGCTGTGGCCCTGGGCAGCCTGCTCTGGCTGGAGGGGTCCCTGCAGGGGACTTGGACAAGATGCCCTTGGAGGCTCCCTTCCAGCCCAGTGCAGTCTGTCCTGAGGGCTCCAAGGCAGCAGCTGCTGCTGAGGGGACAGCAGAGAGAGCAAAGCTTCACCACCCAGCCCCACCTGCCTCAGAGGCTGCTCCTGACCCTCCTGAGGAGCTTGTTCTGGGGGAGGGGGGGTGGAAATGTGGCTGCTTTCAAGTAGGCTTGGCAGGAGCAAGCAAGGAGCTGCCATGTCCCAGCCCTCCAAGCCTGCCCCTGCCCAGCCTGCTTCATTTCAAGGCCATTCAGTGCATCCTAATCAGGGCCAGCTGAAACAACACCAACCACAAGAGGCAGAGGAAGGGATTAAAGGCATGATGAAGGCTTTGTTTCCCTCCCCCCTGTCTGTGGCAACCAAAGGGAGGATTCTGTACCAGCAGCAGCAGCCTGGCAGCACAGCACAGCCACTGCTCTCTCTTCACACTGCCCTCAATTTCCCAACCCAGCTCTCTGCTGGAGCCTTCTGAACCTTGCATCCCCTCCCCCACTTCAGCTGGGACATCAGAACCCTGTTTTCCTCCTTCACATCTCATCAACAGCATCAAGGCTGCATCCTCAGGGCACAGAAAGGCCTCCAAAGGCCAGAAGCACCGAGGAGAGGAGACAGGAACCTACCTGGAGAGTAGCACAAAGCAGAGACTGAAGATCATTGAACTGGATCCTGTCAGAAGTGCTCTGGATGTGAGACTGGAAAAGAACAGAGGCCAGGAGTGAAAAGGCTGCAGCCACATCCAGGGAGAGCCAGGAGGCAGCCATGGAATTGTCTGGGTTGGAAAAGGCCTCTCAGAGCATCAAGTCCAAACCATTAACCCAACCCTACCAAGGCCTCAGCACCACAGCTCTGTGGGTTTGAGCCCAAACCACTGCCCTGGGCAGCCTGGGCCAGGCCCTGACAACCCTTTCAGGGTAGAAGTTGTTCCTCTTGTCCAACCCAGACCTGCCCTGGGGCAGCTGGAGGCTGTTTGCTCTGGTCCTGTCAGCACTGAGGGCTGCAGGGGTTCATCTCCAACACCTTTCTTCTCCTTTCACACAGGAGGCTCTGCTCAGGGCCTCACCAGAGCCACCCAGCTGCAAAGGAACTGCCCCAGAGTGGCTCAGGCTGGGAGGGACCTCAGGGATCATCTCCTCCAACCTCCTGCCATGCCCAGGGACAGCTCTCAGCTGCTCAAGGCCTCACCCAGTCTGGTCTGGAACACCCCCAGGCAGGAGGCAGCCTGGGCCAGAGCCTCAGCAGCCTCCCACTCAACAACTTCTTCCTCAGCTCCACTCTGCCCCTGCTCTGCCTCAGCTCCAAACCCTCCCCCCTGGGGCTGGCTCCAGACCCCCTCAGCAGAAGTCTCTCTGCAGCCTTCCTGCAGGATCCCTTCAGCAGCTCTGAGCTCCCCCTGGAGCCTTCTCCCCTGCAGGCTGCCCAGCCCCAGCTCCCTCAGCCTGAGCTCCCAGCAGAGCTGCCCCAGCCCTGGGCTCTCCTCTCCATCAGATGAACCAACCCAGCACAGGCAGCACCAGACCCAGCTCCTGGCACCTCAGAGGTCTCAGACTGAGGGTTTTCCCCCCCCCTCACCTCCATCTGCAGCACTTGCTGCAGTCTCTCCATGATGACCAGAGTGGTCTTCTGCACAGCAGGGTAGCAATCCTTGGCACTGTTCTTCACTATCTCCATCAGGGACTCATAAGCAGAGCTCCTCAGGTTGTTCTGGTGGCCATCAGGTCTGCAAGGGAAGAGGTTTATGTACAGCTCCCAGGGGCAGGCTGGGTGCTGGGCAGCAGAGCAGGGGAGAAAAACAAAGCTCAGTTTCAGGGCTGTGCCTCCTGCAGTCCTGCATCCCAAAGCCAGGGCAGTCCATGGAAGTTGGGAAGCTACTTTTGGAAGCCTTTATGCCCCCACTGTGAATCATTTCCACCCTCTTACATCTGCAACCAGAGTGGGCTGCTCAGAGCCTCATCAGGATGACCTCCAGGGCTCAGCAGCATCCTCCAGGGTGGTTTTACCCTGCCTGGGAGACCACAGAATGGGTTGGGAGCTTTAAAGGTGACCTAATCCAACCCTCCTGCACTCTGCAGGGACATCTGCAACCAGATTGGGCTGCTCAGAGCCTCATCAGGATGACCTCCAGAGGTGAGCAGCATCCTCCAGGGTGACCATAGAATAGGTTGGGACCTTTAAGGGTGACCTAATCCAACCCTCCTGCAGTCACCAGGACATCTGCAACCAGATTGGGCTGCTCAGAGCCTCATCAGGATGACCTCCAGAGGCCAGCAGCATCCTCCAGGGTGGTTTTACCCTGCCTAGAAGGAGATCTGAGTCACAGCATGGTTTGGGTTGGAAAGGACCTTAAAGGTCCAATCCCCCCCTGCAGTCAGCAGGGACATCTCCAGGCAGGGCCACCCACACCCTCCCTGAGCAACCTGCTCCAGATGGGGATAAAAGCCCTGGGGAGTGATCCTGGGTGAGGCTTTCTTCCTGGGGATTGGCATTTGGTAGCCCAGGAAGATGCAGAGCCCTGCTCCTGGGCAGCAGCACTCAGCTCTGAGGCTGCCAAGGAAGAGCTCTCCCAGCCTGCAGAAAGCAAAGAGCATCTCTGGTGCAAGAGCTGAAGCTGGACTGCTGCTGCAGGGTTACCTATCTGCAGTCTCCAGAAGCTTCTGAACTATCAACTCAAAGGAAGAAGACAAGCAGTAGGTTGCTGGCTCCTCCTGATCATCAGCTACATCTGCAGCTTCATAGGCAGCTTCAGCAAGACTGGAGAAGGCCTGGAACACACAAGAGGCAGTGCTGGGGCTCAGCTGAGCTCACCCCCAAACCCCCAAGCACAGCTTCTCACAAGTGGAACCACACCAAACCCTCCTCCCCCCCCCTGCCCCCAGCAGCTTCCTCCTCCTGTCCAACCTGAGCCTCCCCTGGTGCACCCTGAGGCCATTTTCCTTTCTCCTCTCACAGGAGAGCCAGAAGACAAATCCTTCCCTGCCTGTGGGAGCTGATTTGTCACTCAGACAGTCACAGGATGGGTTGGGTTGGAAGGGAGCTTCAAGAGCAGGCAGTTCCAACCCCCCCAAGCCATGGGCAGGGACCCCTCCCACCAGCCCAGGCTGCTCAAGGCCTCACCCAGCCTGGCCTTCAACACCTCCCTGGGCAGCCTGTTCCAACCCCTGACCACTCTTGCAGGCCAGCAACTCTTCTTCAAACCCAATCTAAGCCTCCCCTGGTTATTCCCCTCCCCACCTCCCCTTGAATTCTTCCTGGCAGAGCCACAAACCAGCCCTGAGCTGGCTTGAAGACTCAAGAGCAGTGCTGTGTGCTGCAGGACCAGGCCAGGAGCCACCCCTGAAACCCAGCTCAGGGTGCAAATACCTAGGTCTGTGTAGCTCCAGATCACAGAATGGCTCAGGGGGGAAGGGAGCTCAGAGCTCATCTCCTCCACCCCCCCTGCCATGGGCAGGGACAGCTCTCAGCCAGGCTCAGCTGCTCAGGGCCTCACCCAGCCTGGCCTGGAGCACCCTCAGGCAGGAGGCAGCCACAGCCTCCCTGGGCAGCCTGGGCCAGAGCCTCAGCAGCCTCACACTCAACAGCTTCTCCCTCAGCTCCCCTCTGCCCCTGCCCTGCCTCAGCTCCCCTCTGCCCCTGCCCTGCCTCAGCTCCCCTCTGCCCCTGCCCTGCCTCAGCTCCCCTCTGCCCCTGCCCTGCCTCAGCTCCCCTCTGCCCCTGCCCTGCCTCAGCTCCCCTCTGCCCCTGCCCTGCCTCAGCTCCCCTCTGCCCCTGCCCTGCCTCAGCTCCAAACCCTTCCCCCTGAGCCTGGCTCTGGACACCCTCAGCAGAAGTCTCTCTGCAGCCTTCCTGCAGGATCCCTCCAGGTCCTGGCAGGCAGCTCTGAGCTCCCCCTGGAGCCTTCTCCTCTGCTCCCTCAGCCTGTGCTCAGAGCAGAGCTGCTCCAGAGCCCTTGGACCATGCTTGTGGCTTCCCCTGGGCTCCCCTCCAGCAGCTCTGTGTCCCTCTGCTGCTGGGGAGAGCAGAGGGGAGGAGATGACCTCCCTGTGCTGCCAGAGGCCTCCCCCCCAGCAGCAAGGCTTGGGGATTGCCTTACCCAGCAGACATTGGAGGCCACCCTGGGCTCAGCACTCAGCCCCTCCATCAGGCACTGCAGCAGGGGGGCCAGGTAGATGTCGTTGATGGCAGCCTCAGGCAGCATCTCGCAGATCCTGCCCACGGTCCAGGCCGTTGTGTCTCGCACCACCACGCTGGGGTCCTTCATCAGCTCGATCAGGGTTGGCATGGCCTGGGGGAGGCACAGGCACAGCATCAGCCCCCAGAGCTCAGCCAGCCCACCCTCCTGCCACCCAGCACCTCCTGACAGCCTGACCATGGCTCCAAGGGCCACGTCCAAGCCCTTCCTGAGCACCCCCAGGGATGGGGACTCCACCACCCCCCTGGGCAGCACATCCCAAGGGCCAATTCCTCCTTCTGGGAAGAACTTTCTCCTCACCTCCAGCCTGAACCTCCCCTGGCACAGCTTGAGACTGTGTCCTCTTGTTTTGGTGCCTAGGAGAAGAGCCCAACCCTCACCTGGCTCCAACCTCCCTTCAGGGAGCTGGAGAGAGCAAGAAGGTCTCCCCTGAGCCTCTTCTGCAAGCTGATCACCCCCAGCTCCCTCAGCCTCTCCTCACAGACCCCTCCCCAGCCTCCTTGCCCTTCTCTGGACACATTCAGGTGTCTCAATGTCCCTTCTTAACCTGAGGAGCCCAGAACTGGAGGCAGGACTGAAGGTTAGAGGGGGTGAGGAGAGGCAGGAGGGAAGATGTGATCAGATGGGAAATGGATTTGGCACTGCTGAGGATGTTGGAGTCACAGAGCTGGAAGGGAGCTCAAGGCTCAGCCAGTTCCAACCCCCTGCCATGGGCAGGGACACCTCACACCACAGCAGGCTGCTCACAGCCACCTCCAGCCTGGCCTTGAACACCTCCAGGGATGGTTCTGCAGGAGCTACTGAGAGACTGGAGGCAGGAGGAGAGTCTGGCCCCAGAGAGGTCACTGCTCATGGTTTAAGGTACATGAAGTTGTTTCCCAGGGGTAAGACCTGAGGAACTGGAGGCAGGATCAGAGTGGTAAGGGTTGGAAGGGACCTCTGGAGCTCAGCCAGTCCAACCCTACCCTGCCCCCCAGCAGGGCACCCCCAGCAGCCTGCCCAGCAGCACAGTGCCCAGGGGGGGTTGGGAGCTCTGCACAACCTCTCTGGGCAGCCTGCTCCAGGCCTCCAGCAGCCTCACACCAAACAACTATCTCCTCCTGGGCTCCACTCTGTGCCCCTTGCCCTGTCCCTGGGCAGCACTGAGCAGAGCCTGGCCCCAGCCTCTTGCCCCCCAGCCTTCAGCTCTCACTGAGCACTGCTCAGCTCCCCTCTGGGGCTGCTCTTCCCCAGGCTCCACAGCCTCAGGAGCTCTGAAGCCTTTGCTCCTCACAAGAGAAGGCTCCCAGGCCCCTCAGAGGCTGAGCTCCCAGTGGGTCTCACCTGGATCACTAATGGTTTGAGCTGGTTTGGCTCTGGTCCTTCCAAAATGCTGCCAAAGGCCAGCACAGCTGCGTCCCTGTACCTCCAGTCCGGGTTCTTGATGTGCTCCTTGATGAAGGGCAGCACATGGGGCACAATGTCATCCTCACAGCAGGTGGCCAGCAGCATCAGGCAGACTCCTGCTGCCTTGCAGGGGTTCCAGTCATCATCATCATCATTCTCATCCTGGGAGAGGGGAGAACAGCACCAGGGTCAGTCTAGAGGGGGGGAAGAAAAAAGGCCCCAACCCTCCCAGCCCTCAGAGGCAGCAGCCTGAGGGATCTCCCCAGGGTGGGAGCTGCTCTGCAGAGAGGAATCCAGGGCTGGCAGCTGGGTGAGCTGCCCCTGCTGAGAGGCTGCTGCCCCTGCCCCTGCTGAGAGGCTGCTGCTGCCCCTGCCCCTGCTGAGAGGCTGCCCCTGCCCCTGCCCCTGCTGAGAGGCTGCTGCTGCCCCTGCTGAGAGGCTGCTGCTGCCCCTGCTGAGAGGCTGCTCCTGCCCCTGCCCCTGCTGAGAGGCTGCTCCTGCCCCTGCCCCTGCTGAGAGGCTGCTGCTGCTGCCCCTGCCCCTGCTGAGAGGCTGCTCCTGCCCCTGCCCCTGCTGAGAGGCTGCTCCTGCCCCTGCCCCTGCTGAGAGGCTGCTCCTGCCCCTGCCCCTGCTGAGAGGCTGCTCCTGCCCCTGCCCCTGCTGAGAGGCTGCTCCTGCCCCTGCCCCTGCTGAGAGGCTGCTGCTGCCCCTGCCCCTGCTGAGAGGCTGCTGCTGCCCCTGCCCCAGCCCAGCCCTTCCCTGCCCCTGCTGAGAGGCTGCTGCTGCCCCTGCCCAGCCTCCCCCTGCCCAGCCCCTCCCTGCCCCTGCCCAGCTGCTCCCTGCTGGGCTGAGGCTGCCAGCTGCTGCCTGCCACACCTACAGCAGCCTCACTCAGCTTGCACACTGCTTCCCCTCTCATCTTGCTCCAGATCCCCTCCCTTTGATCCAGGCCAGCAGCACAGAGTGGCCACTCCAGGCAGCTGAAGAGCTTCTTCCTCTTCCCCCTCCCTGTCAGCTCTGATCCCTTTGAAGCTCTCTACCTCTTGATTCTTTTATCTGCCCTGCTTGGAGGAGCACTTTGCAGCCTCCTGCAAGTTAACTCTCTGCACCCAGGCAGAGACATAAACCAAGGAAGCAATTCCCCTGGATGTGCCAAGGGCACCCAAAGTGGTTTCCCCCCCTCCCACCCCAGTTCCTTGCTGGCAGCCAAATGAACTCCATCCTGCATGGCTTCATTAACAGGCTTAGTGCCTAATTAGCCCTGCTGAAGCAAATGAGTCCATTCATTTTGATCAGGCTGGGAAGCTGAGGCCACACAAGTCCCTGGGAGGTGTTTAGGAGGTGCTAAACAAACATGGACTCCCCAGCTCAGGAAGCCAGGCCTTGGCTCTCCCATGATGCAGAGACTGCTTTCTGCTTCTCATTCCACAAGCAGCAGCCCAGCAGGGTCTGGGGGGTGGGAGGGACCCTCTGGAGCTCACCCAGTCCAACCCTACCCTGCCCCCCCAGCAGGGCACCCCCAGCAGCCTGCCCAGCAGCAGCACAGTGCCCAGGGGGGGTTGGGAGCTCTGCACAACCTCTCTGGGCAGCCTGCTCCAGGCCTCCAGCAGCCTCACACCAAACAACTTTCTCCTCCTGGGCTCCACTCTGTGCCCCTTGGCCTGTGCCTGGGCAGCACTCAGCAGAGCCTGGCCCCAGCCTCTTGCCCCCCCCCAGCCTTTAGCTCCTTGCTGAGCATTGCTCAGCTCCCCTCTGGGGCTGCTCCTCTCCAGGCTCTCAGCCTTTGCTCCTCACAGAGCTGCTCCAGGTCCTTCCTCCCCCTCACAGCCCCCACTGGGCTCTCTCCAGCAGCTCTCTGCCTCTCTTGAGCTGGGGGAGCCCCAAACTGCCCCCAGCCCTCCAGCTGTGGCCTCAGGAGGGCAAAGCAGCAGGGGAGGAGAAGCTCCCTCGGCCTCTCTCCCTCCTCACCATTTCACTGGGGCCACAGAAGCACTTCAGAAACCTCAACCCCAAGGAGGTGTGGAGAGAGCCCAGCATGAGGAGGACCCCAGAGGCAGTCTCCCAGTCTCAGCCCTTGAAATCCATGCATCATTCCCTCAGAGTGGTGCATGATGGCTCATCACAGACCAGGCACTGCTCTCAACCACCTCGGGAGGGGGGTGGGGGGACCCTGAAGCACCCCAGGAGGTGCCCAAGTCACCTCTGCAAGGCTGCAGGGGCCCCCAGGGACAACCTGCTGCTCCCTGACACCGCCCCAGGGTGGGTTTGGGTGGTGGTGGGGGGGAGGTGTGCAGCAGAGGGGTTTACCACTCACCTGTTTTGTTAAGGTCTGGGTTAGGATTGGGACCAAATATTGCAGTGCTCCCTTGGCATAAAATTTGCTGGTGTGCTCTGGAGGCCTTCCCTGCTCTGCTGCCTGGAAGAAAAGGTGACACAAAGCCATCAAAGACCAGAAATGCTTCCCAGGGGCTTAGAGAGCAGAGCAGGAGGCAACTCCCCAGAAGATAAAACCTCCTCTCTGGCCTTGTTTGGTTCTCCCTCCCCATCCTAAACCCAAACAAAGCAGCTCAAGGCCACCCTGAGCCAACCCCAGCTGCAATTTGTCACTCCAAAGCCAAATGATTTCTTCTGCTTCATTACCAACTGAGCCCCCCCCCAAAGACACCAACCCCAAAGAGAGCCTAGAGCCCAAACTAAACCTTTAATCCTTGGCTCTCCTCGAGGGGGGGTTTGGTTTAAGCCCCAACTCTATCTTCACCTTCATTTCAAAGCTGGCTGAGATGCATCTGGAGGCCTTCAAGGCTGAAGTGCTGATTTGCAGCTGGATGTGGGCAAGCAGCAGGCAGAACAATGTCCATCCCCCCCACAAGAAAGTTCATCTCCAGCCCCA
Source organism: Melanerpes formicivorus (assembly GCF_026170545.1). Classification (NCBI taxonomy): domain Eukaryota; kingdom Metazoa; phylum Chordata; class Aves; order Piciformes; family Picidae; genus Melanerpes; species Melanerpes formicivorus. The sequence continues at coordinate 49,384 of NW_027143037.1, read as the reverse complement.
AGGGATGGCCACAGACTGAGCAGCTGGACTGAGAGCCCAGAAGTGCAGACCCAGAAGTGATCTTTTCTGCTTCCCAGCCCAATGTTCAGCCCCAGAAGTGATCTTTTTCACTCCCAGCCCAAAGTTCAGACCCAGAAATGATCTTTTTCCCCTCCCAGCCCACAAGTTCAGCCCCAGAAATGATCATTCTTATTCCAGCCTGGAGTTTTAGAGCCCCTGAATCATGATTTT